>NC_039501.1:480867-671115 GCF_003590095.1 Trichoplusia ni
GTCAGCACACCAATACATCCTGATGTAAATATTATATAACTCTTTTCCATCCAATATCAAGTAATATTTTATTTACAAAAATGTTCATACGGAAATTAATATTTAAAAACGTTTCAATACTATCAATTAATAGCCATAAAAATATCAATTCCACTAAAAACCGGTCAGTACCGCCCCAAACTAGTTCCAACCGGATGAAACTGGTTATAACCAGTATTCGTGTCCGTTCGTCCCAAAATGTGGGTCAAAGGGTTAATTTTATTTACTGACGGACATATTAAATGATTTTTGACCTTTTTTTAGGGAAAAACGTTTTCGCTCATTTTTAATCTGTCGGCTCTCTTTTTGACCAGCTCTTGGTGACATTTTTTATTGTTTCTAATAATGGGACTCGATTTTGCACTCATTTAAACGGTTAATTAGACTTTTAAGGGAAAAAATATTTTTAAGGTTGAAATTTGGTCTGTTTTTTACACGGATAATCTTTCGGATAGTCTTATTGATAACTCTCTATGAATTTCAGGGTTGTACTATTTTGCCAAACCCTGTCACTAAGGCTCCACTGTCTATCAGTCTGTCCGTCTTCCTGTCATCAGGCAGCATTTCATAACCCTTTATAGCTTGACAATTGATATGTTCACAGATGACGTATTTTTCTTGCTGCTATAACAACAAATACTAAAAAGGAGTTAAAACTTTTTTTGTTAATTATCCTTAATTTGGTCATTAGTTTCAGTAGTGATTATTTTTTAAGCCTATTTGCACAGCTCTCAAAGTCGGTCACAAATCTCAAAAAGCCGAATCTGAAATGCAATTATAAGATCTAGTCTTGACGTCCTCAAAATCATCATTATCATCATCATCAGCCCTCATTCGTCCACTGACTTAGGCCTCCCCGAATGCACGCCATCGAGATCTATCTTCCTCAAAACATCTTCTATAAAATAAATATACTGAAACATTGATAACTATTCAACATAAAGTCCCTCGGTCTTGTCATTTCCAATCTTCTACAAAGATTCGGACAGTTCCCAAGTTCCCATACTTACCATTCATATACCTGAATTTCGTCTGACAACAAAATAGAAAATTGCATTCCCTTATATAGGTCGACATTCTCCCGGCAATATTTTATATTTGCGACACAACGTACGAGAACAAACAGTAATAGAAGGTTATATTGCATTTTTTTGATATTGACGTCGACTTGTAGAATATTCTCTGTATTGAGGTTGTTCATGTTTATTAAAAGTGGATCATATGTCATACTTATAGATCTATTTTCGTATTTTCTTTTCTCTGTAGCGTGTCTTTATGAATGTCTCTCTAATTTTAGATACTGTTTCTAAACGAACACCTTTCTCTTTTCCTTTTTTTGAATCTTGAAAAAGATATTTTCACTTTTGTACATATGTATTAGAGAATTTTTCTTGTTGTCCTTAAGAATGTTTCAGATTACAAAGTACAGTTGATGCCGTTATAAAATATGATAAGGCGTGTTCGAAACTCGAGGCAAATGAAAGGAATGTCAAAAGTAACATTCTGATTTTAGTTTATAGTGCTAATCTAAAGTAAATAATATAATGACAAAATTCAAGGCGTGAATTAGAACGAAGCATCCCTCCATCGATCTGACCTTTCATATTTCGAGCACAATGATTCAAAACGCAAACAGCCCCAATTCCCAAAACCCATTCCTTCCACTTCACTAGCTATCTCAAAAAACATAAATTAAATTTAAGCCAATATAGACAACAAATTCCCTCTAAATAAGACAATCTGAATATTTACGTCGCTACCCACAAAGGGGTATAAAAATAAGATGCGAGACCCGTCCTATAAATCTTGTGCGTCATAAATTAACCCTGCCGTAGAGATATTGGGTTGCTGAGGTCACGTGGCAACTGTTTACACTAAAGTAAGGATACGGGGAGGCTAAATAAAGAAGGGATTGGAAACGTAAAAATTGAGATCTTCTTTTCGAGGTAGTGGAAGATGGAATTCTTGAAAACAAAATGTGGCAAGGTTATCGGAATCATTGGAGTGATAGTTAGGGACAGTAGTTATCCCTAACTACTGTCCCTACACTCCCGTGTTAATAATAAGGCTGTATCAGGTTGGTTGAAAAATGAGATTTTGACCTCGGTTTATGATTGAACAGAAAACCTAACTGTCTTACCATAGCTCTTGACATTTACTTCGACAGCGTGACCTTTCAAACACTGTCAACATAAATCAAAATGACACTTTATTATTCTTTGATCGATACCGCATAATTTTCGCGACCACTTCGCATTTTAATTAAAGTAATACAGCCACTAAAACATCACGAGATAACACCGTCCTACACGAAATTAAACAAAAAGGTTTTACTTAAAACTAGAAGACGCTTCGGTTCGAGTGATAAGTAATGGTCTGGAATAGAGCCAATATCCAGTGCAACTGCACTAAATAAATCTTAAAACCCGCAATATTTATGCCAAACGTGTTTTCAGTTAGCGTCAAACGGGAAAGACAAATTCTGAATTACGAGAATTTATTTTTATTTCCTTATCTTTTAGAAGTATTGTGTATCGAATAAACGATTTATTTTCTAGATTAATATTGGCATTCAGAGTAATGGGACAATTTATTTTGGGATAAAAGCCTGTGTAGATATTTTGTGACTAGATATTTTTGTCTCAAAAATAGAATCACGATGTGATTTTTAAAAGAGGATCAGGTACATTTTTGTCTTTACAAAGTTTGCTATAAAAAAAGTAAACTAAAAATATTATTTAATCGTTTATTAATTTAGATAGTTAACGATATTGAATCCGATTTTCGTATCGCAAAATAAAATATTGATAGAAATTTTTGATCCCCTTAATTTTATCAACATCACTACACTTTAAAGCAGTTAAACACAAAAAGGGTTCTACGAAATTTCATCACAAAAAAACGTCTTCATAAATACCGATTGATTTTCCTAAAAATATATTTCCTTAGAATTTTGGAACATCAATAAAGCGTTAAAAGGGTCCGTTTAAATCGTTCAGAAACAAATAGTATCGGGTATTCTGATCGCGTTCTGTTTGGTCGACACGGGAGTGTTTATTGTCGCCTAAAGGAAAAGGCTAAATAAATTTGAGCGGGGAACCCGATACAGACGAATGACTAAACGATGGAAATTCAATTAATGTTTTTTACACGTTTTTTTTTAGTTTCACTTGTCCCGTTGTCTGTCTATCGGTCTGTCAAATCTTGAGAGAATTTATTCACTTCTTGAATTGTTATTGGGGTGAAATTTTGACAGCATACATTGTTTATTGCGTGACAATGCAATATTATGACATTACATAGAGCAGATCAGCTCTATCTAATGTCATGAATACAAAAATAATTATGAAAGACACCATCGAGTTAAGATTTGATTGAATTGTCTTTTTGAGCACTTTATTACTAACAATGAATTACTAACAAATTAATTTTTGTTTCACAGTTCTGAGCTTAATACTGGATCCAGGTAAAGTATTTTTGCCAAAATATTTGATGTGTAGTTTTAATTTCATCTCATTACAATTATAGAAAACTGCAAATGACTCATCAGTTATCACTTACTGTATGTTTGCAAGCACATTTATTTCAACGTATCCTATAAATTCCTACGCAAATTTTGATGTATTATAAGAATCTTTATATTACTGCGAGTGATTCTTGCTTCATTTGTTTTCTAAACAAAATATATTATTATAGACGTGCTAGTCGTCTTTAATTTCAGTAGACTGGATTATTTCTGAAAACATTATTATGAAGGAACTTTTGTCTGTCAATCTGGTTGTCAGGCTTTATATAAAACCGTTATAGTAAGCTGAAATTTTCGTTGCAGCTACAATAATAATTAAAATTGATTAGGTATATGGTCTTTCAAGGTCGTCATCAGTAATTTTTGTTTTCAAATATGTTTTCCTTAAGCCTATTTGAGAACTCTCAGAGTCGCGGATCTGGCTAGCACTTCCCTTTTTTTACACAAAAAATTACGAATTTGTTAATCATAAAACAACAAACGTAACTCAATAACACACACATCGCTCCAAAAAGGTTACCATCATTTATACATCTTATTTTTTCGTAAAAAATTGAATACTAAGCTTATGTATTAGACCAGCCTCAGTAACCGAGCCTAAATAAATACAGCATCGCCTTCGGAATACAGAACTGTATTGGGAGCGAATGTCGCTCAGACATTTTTTATAACCACGCTATTGATATTAAAGACGAGATGAATAAATCTTTGTTTCTGTAAATACATATTTTGTTTATGACAGGCATAGGAAAAATGATAAAAAATGTTGATATTGAAGATTTTTGGTATCTTGAAGTACTTACTAGCTAAAGTAAAGAATGATATAAGATATAAATATAAAGTGATACAATGACATGATATTCTTATTAAATACGAAAAAACCAGGTAAGTCGGACTTGCCACACTTAGTCTAAACATATTTTTTTCACCCATCAAATAAATGGCTGTTCCAATCTTTGCTTAACTTCGATGTTCACTTTCATTTTTATTTCTTGTATAGCAGTCAAAGGAATATATTATTAACTGTGTATCTGTGATAGTAACTGAGATTCAGCATGGTAACAGATGAACAGGAGGATAGAAAGACGTACAGGGGAGCCTCAGTAATTAGATTCCGTTTTTTACCATTTCAATTACGTACCCTAAAAAGTACAGTACAGGAGGGAGGAGCTCGTGGCTAAGCTATAACCGCGTAAGTGATTCGATCACAGGTTAAGCTATGCTTGACGCGGTTGGTCCGTAGCTGGGTGACCATCTTTGTCATAACGAGTTCCTCCGTGTTTCGGAAGGCACGTTATATTGTGGGTCCCGGCTGTTATTCCTACATCTTTTACGGTCGTTACAGGTAGTCAGAAGCTTAAAAAAGTCTGACAGCCAGTCTAACCAAGGGGTATAAAAAAAAAAAAAAAACATAGCACAAAATAAATTAGGATATATAAAACTAATATAACCATTAATTAAAGGAAATTATATACAAATACGCAATTCACAACATTAAAATATATCATAATACATATGTCATAAATTTACTTAATAAATAGCATTATCCTCCTCTCTCCTACTTTTGCTGTGCCCGACAGGGTCCATAATGAGCTGTGAACCTAGTTATAATTTACCACCTATGTAACATTATGGTATGCAATAAAGATTTACTTACTTACTATCGTGTTGCCCAGGTAACTGAGTTAAGGAGGTCAGATAGGAAGTCGCTCCTTGTAAAACACTGGTACTTAGCTGAAACCGGTTGGACTGGTAGCCGACCCCAACATGGTTGGGAAAAGGCTAGGCCAATGAAAAAGTACAGTACACTTAACAAAAACTCCCACCAACCAACTCCAAAGAAAATCCACAGATTAAACATAATTAAACCAAGCAAACATACCTATAAAATCGATAGATTATCTCCGGAGTCCGGCTGAATAGTTTCACATCAAAAATGTAAATCCCTTATTGAAATATTAACCAACTTCAACTTGATATAAGTTATAATGTATTCAATGGGAAAACTTGGACGCGCCGAGACGTACTTCTGTCGCGACTTCAAATTATTTAAGTTTTTTAATTTTCTGTTTTTTTTTGTCAATGTTAATCTTGATATCGTATTGATTTTGAAACTAGAGTATTCGAACTTGTCTGAATAGAGTTCTAGTTTTTCAGTGTATTTTTAGACTAGTTTTTGAGGTATGAGTTGTGCATAGCAGTAGAGGCATTTGGTCATAGTAGAATAAGGCCTTATTGCAAAAACAGTTTAAGCTTTCACATTTTATCCAAAACTAGCTGTTGCCCGCGACTTCGTCCCCGTGGGTAGAAGATATAAGTTATGATTTAGGTATATCTGCCCAGATTTTTTCACATTTTCTATTGTATCTTAGCTCCTATTAGTCGCAGCGTGATGGTTTATGCCTAAAGCCTAAAGCCTTCCTCGATGAATGGTCTATTCAACACAAAAATATTTTTTCAGTTTGGACCACTATTTCCTGAGATAAGCGCGTTCAAACAAACAAACAAACAAACTCTTCAGCTTTATATATTAGTATAGATTATGACTCTTTGACAACATGTGAAAACTGAAAACTGTCCCTATTTATTGAGAAGAAAACCTGTCCCCATGATGTAAATATTCAAACAAGACACTTTTAGTCGTTTCGTAGTTTGCCAATAGCATAAACAAAAAGGAGAAAGAGTCCCACATTAAATAAACACACCCAAACTCAGGAGAAGAATAATTGGATCACACGAATGCTTGCTTAACGCAAAAATCGAACTCGCGACCCGTCGCACTCTGTGGGTTTTAAATAATTAACCACTAGGCCCTATTTTTTTAAATGTGTTTATTGTCTACTAGTCACATATACATTATACTAAACTCTATCGCCTACCAATCGCTGGCAACATTAACAGTCAATACAGATTCCAAAAGCTTTCCCATTAAACCTGCAAAACCAATACCTACATCT
Organism: Trichoplusia ni; assembly: GCF_003590095.1. Taxonomy (NCBI): domain Eukaryota; kingdom Metazoa; phylum Arthropoda; class Insecta; order Lepidoptera; family Noctuidae; genus Trichoplusia; species Trichoplusia ni. The sequence continues at coordinate 487,390 of NC_039501.1, forward strand.
TCCCTAAAATCGGAATCGTCATAACCCAATCTCATAAGGAGGCCATTAGAACCCACTATACAATCGGCACGTGCCGCGAAGGACCAGAGAGGACCAAACGAGGCCAAACGCGCCTGAGAGGGACCGAACAGGACCAACATACAGCGGTATCGCATTAACTGTTATATATTTATGCGATGCTCGGGTCAGCCGATATTGAAAGGATACGCATATATTTTGTATGTTTCTTTGTATATTTAAGTATACATGAAATTACGCTTAGATTTTTAGTTTTGTTGGTGTTTTGTGATGTTACGGTCTTTTTGAGCCGAATAGAGCGTTTTAAGAATTTATAGAAATAACCTGTTAATATTTAGAATAATTGAATAATTGATGGCAATATTTTTATTATAGTTGGGTGTAAAATAATAACTACGGAGTTCGGAAAGGCTGACCAATTTAATATGTTGTCAAATCACACATATGCTGCCTCCTCACAGTTCGCCAAAATTTGAAAGTAGTTTGTGTTGTTTTTTTAGTTGATTACCCTCTGGAAAACATAATGTATGAGTGACATTATATAAAATCTCAAACCTGTTTTATATGGTTAAACAAAAACCCGTCTATCTAACTTTATCCCAGACAACCTTATAACTTAAAACTAAAATTTTACAACTGTACCTAACTGGTCCTAGGCTTACCCTACATCTTTATTACAACATAAAGGACTTTAGAAATATCTTCGCCCCAAAGGACTCGGTCCTTTAGCCCACATAAAACAAACATGTCCAATTGTCCAGTTATATACCAAATCATATATAACAAGATAAAATTACTCCCCGAGGCTGTAAATGGGAGCAAAGATTTATTGGGACCCTTTATTGTTAGACCTTTGGCTTGGCCACTTCCAGTTATTTATGTAAATGATCACTTGAAAAATTATGACTTTACTATCGTTGAAACTTATGTTATTCCCTAAACTGTTAAGGTCTGCTTTATAACGAGATTTTTTGGGTAAATCTTCAAATGTTTTGTGTTTTTGAGGTAAAATATTAAGATTATTTTGAGTTCACCTATAATCTTTGTGCGGTCCTATTGATTGCAGGTACAGTATTTGCTCTTCCATAAAAGCTTAGTAAAATTGGCGAAGTAATGTCACAATTAGATCTTAGAAGAATTTTCTTTGTGATAAACTATTTTTATCTCTTCCACACTTCAAGATCCATGAAAATCGATTCACAGGATACACCGCAAAAGGTAACACATAAAGTTATCTTACATTCCTAGAACGAATATTGATTATTTTAGCCACGATTTTTAGAAAAAGCTGTTATTAAAATATACACATACCGACATGTTGTAAACATATGGATATTAAAAACGAATTACAAACTGATTAGCAAATCCACACACAATTTAAGAACTAGTGCCAAAACCCACCATCCTAAAACTTATCTAAAAATGATTTTCCATCCATTCTAACCTACCGACTGCAAACAGGCTAGACCTGTTACCGTCACGTACCACTTTTATGTATTTCCGGTCCCAAATATGTAAGCCTTGAATTGTGTATTATGTGGTCCTTTTGTCCGAACTCGGACAAGGCCACGAATTTGTGACGAGGGATGTGTTAATTTTTAAGACCTTTCGCTTTTTTAGGACCCTATAAATTGTACTTTATGTTTTGCGACAATAGCCTTGTGTGGAGTTTTAAAAGTTGGTAATGTGTTAATAAGCTTTTACTTGTGCTTCGTAATTTTAGGGTTTGTTATTTATTTGAAATGTTTTTTCTTATGATTAATTTCCTTATAAGGTAGGACAGGTTTGTTGATATTCATTTACAAGGATTTGAGTAAATAACATTCATGACTCTGATTTAAAGCTCTTAATTATTAATAGTGAATTATTGGTATTGTATTTCATTGCATGAAAATGTATGAAATGTTAACTTATACGAAAACATACTACTTTGTAAACCTACTATCCCCATGGTTTCTCAGATCTTTTCTAGTTATCTTGGATCCCAGTCTTTCTTTAAGAACATCGTCTTCAGGCCATGTTACAAAATCCTTATACAGTAACAACAAGAATAGAAAAAAGACTTACACTATTCTAAAGAGGCGGATATGAAACACACCTCTCATTTCAAAACAAATCTTATTTCAAAAACCATAAAGTATATTTTCCCTATTCACTGTTACCTTTTGACATAAGCTACGTAATTAAAACTCTTTAGTGCTCCCGAGTGCCGTGTCGTGAGCGTGTCGTATGTGCTAAACGAACACCCCTTACGTTCGGACAATCGGCATGCAATTAGATGCGCAGGTATGTAACGATAGCCTGCCAATTGGTGTAGTAGAACAATTTGAGATCGAATTTAAAATGCTCATGACGTATGAGCTTGACGTCAAAAACTATAAAATAGATTAAAATGTATATGAAATGGGTAAACTATAATATTTAGGTTGAATTCCATGACTCTACCCATGAACTAGGTTAAACCCCCCTTTACAATGCCTTAAAGTAACATCAATCAATCAATTTAATTCTCAAAGAGATACAAATTTCATTACCAATATTTTTTTATACCTCAGACCAAAACCTTAATCTATACAAGATCACTTTCAGGATCAAAAACACAAACTCCCATATAATTTCAACTATTGCACTCATAAATGTATTACAAACCCACGGTCCTTCGAGTCAGAATCCCACTCAATTTCCCAAATACAAACACCTCGACAGTTCTGCAGTCGGTACCACAATTGATACATCCGTACGTCAGATCCGGCTAATTGAGGGTAGAAAAGGAAAAATCGATTACATCCCCCATTTGGGCGGTAATTTTGGCGCTTTACACTGAGTGCCGGATCCGTAATGCTGTCTGGTGAAAGTCATCGGATTATTGACTTGGCTTCCCGAATTCGGAGGTACATTGCATATTTGAGGATATTGGAGGGGGTGGGTTGAATAGTGTTGTTGTTGAAACATTGATGTATTGATATGTCAGGAATATCGATATTTCATTAGAAGATTTTATTCGTATGATTTACGTGCTTTGTATTTTTGTATATTGTCTTAAGTAATGAATTGTTTCATTTCTTATTATTTCGGAGTTTTTTTAGATTGTTGTATCCAAAGGATTTAAAGGCTTAACTGCCTGCCTTTCCGTATGTCCGTCCGTCACCAGAATATATTTCTCATGTCCCTATGACAACAAATAAATTGAAATACAATTCGGGATCAAGCCATGATTCGTACTCGTAAGGTCTGAGACTCTTCATATTTTAGCGATGTCACTTCTAGAGAATTGTTATAGAAACTGTTTATTTCTGGATAAAGAAACTAATGCATCCAAAACTTATACCTAGGAGTCCAGGAAAGGGTTTTTATATTACTTTATTCCATACAAAAAAGTACCTAACATTAAAAATTGAAATTTTTTTATACAAAAAGTCTTAACAATTTCAAGCTAATGTTATTATTTATTTTGATAATATAATTTTATTTGTTGGACGGGTCGTTAGCGGACCGTAGCGAGCAAATTTGTTTAGGCCTCTACAAATATATCATGTTATAGACCGTTTACTAATTTCAGTCCTCTGTAAATAAAGAAAACGTAAGACATGTTTTTGGATTTTAAAATATCAGAAAATATTTTCATATTTTGTTACATATTATCTTAAATACATATTTACGCTTTTGTGGATTGTTTTACATAAATCCGTACTAACATTATAAATGCGAAAGAACCTCTGTCTGTTTGTCTCTCTCGCTTTCACGCCAAAACTACTGAACCGATAGCAATGATCTTTGGTACATAGATTTGGTATATAGATCTATGTGAGCCATAGGCTACTTTTTAACCGGAGGTAGGTATTAATTGAAATTAATTATAACTGTAATTGGTTTTATGTTAACTTACATTGACTTGAATATTTACATTGACCTGACCGGGGATCGAACCCAGGACCTCAGAGCTAGCGACACCTTGAAACCGGTATGTACGCCACTCGACCACGGAGGTAAAGTAAAACTCTTCAAAAATCTCCACATGTACAATTTATAGTTTATTCCTACATACAAATAAAGTTTTATTTTTAGTTACAAATGTAATTAATTTAACTCGTGTAATGTACAACTATAGTTTATATTACTGCATGCAATACTAGCATTTATAATTTCTTATTAATTGGCTGGCCCACGAATGTTTTAGTAACTTAATCGTTGTTATATTAAACATTATTTAATGTTGATAAAATCCGTTTAGTTTACTAAGGAATGGGCTCTACATTTCAGAATTCTTATTTGTGTCTTTAGTTTTTTAATTTATTGTGTATTTATCGTGTTGTGGCTTCACGGGTTAATCACTAGAACTTTGAACTCTTTTACAAGTTCATTAATCTGACTAGCTTTATTGCTAGTTCAATCACCTTTCCCAATTTAAGTTCCATTTCATTTGGTATTTACTAAAATATATCTTACCATCTAGGCTAATCATCGTCTGTGAAAATTTAAACAGGCTACCTTTCAGGGTTCATACCTTCAGACAGCAAAGAGTAGAGAAGACCCTATAGAAAACCTTAATAATATTCCTTGTAAACCTCTCTCAAAACAAACAAAACCTCTCATTATTCTTAAAGCATTCTCCAGAACATAATATCGGAACTAGAAGAGAACCTTGTCTTGGCTTAACACTTTTACCAAGTTGGCAACACGTCGACAATACCGAATCCGCTAAGCCTGGCTCCTGGACTTAGTTCTAAACTCCGAGCTTGGTTTAAACCGTTACGTGACTCGGTCAGGTAACTCCCCATCCACTTTTTGTTGGTTTCGCGTAATTTATTGAGCAGTTTTGTTTCTTGGAAGTTTTTAATACGTTTTAACAAATAACTTGTACTAATTTAAAGGTATTTGATATTATATTATAATGAGTGTTGCTTCTTGTATACGTGTATATGTACGTATGCAGCTTGCATTTAGTGTCATAGTAGTCTTGTAGTTCAGTATATGTACCAAGTGCAGTTTGGATTCTAACGCAGACAGAGAGACAGAAAGTTCCATTGAGACTTTTTTTAAATTATAGGCTCTTTTGGAAATATTCTATGGCACCTTTTGATAAATGGTTAAGGAAAACATCGCGAGGAACATAGCATAAACCGAAGCAACAAGCAGAGTGACAGATCCCGACAATAGGTTGAATTCAATTAATTTGAGGAGAATTTTAGATTTCTACTCCCAGAGTTTCTCGGAGAAGAGCGTCCTTTCTGAATATTAAAGCGACTCTGGAATCAAGAAAGAAATGGCGAAAAAAACTTGTCATAGTGGGGATTTCTGAGTGCAGAATCATTGAATAAGAATAAGAAGAAGAATTGAGCACATTGAAACCTGAAATCCTCATGTGACATCCCAAAGATGACATCACACTTATTGAAAAATGCATGGATATAAGGGAAATTATATCCATTCATTGAAAAATTATGTCAAATCCTTGTTCCTTTACTGCACTGTTCTGTCATGATTAATGGAGAAAAAAAAACTTTGTGTCGAAAAAAAAGGTTGCTATCAAAAACAACTAATTGCCTAATAGTATGTTAAAATAATCGCAGAAACCAGTTTAACATAACAGTAACACAGCATGCAACGAGAACACGTTTATTTAAACATTTATCGATATTTATGCAAATGCCTGAATATTTTACGTCGAGTTAATGGGCGGAGTTTAACAGTTTTTATGAAAGTTACTAATGGGTGAATTCACGCGAATTTGTTGAAGTAATCGTGATTGCGTTAGATTTCTTATGGTTGTTATTGCTTCTTGAATGTGTGTGGATTCTTAGAAAGATTTGTGACGAATGGCAGGGGAATACCTGATCGAGTTTTTGGAAATGTGATTGGAAAACAGGCGTTTATAAGAATCTTAGAGTACCTATCCTATGTGAATTTGTATTTGAATGCAAATTCACGTAGGTTAAGATAAACATGGTGGCGCCCCCTCTCAGATCTTGTCACGTTATTGTAAGGTCATCTATTTTCTTAGTACTATGGATGATCTCATGAACGCTATATATACTGTAGCGTTATTTCAACGAAATTTTAGAAATTTATAAATAAAAATTGTAACTGATTAGACAGAAGATGATAATGACAAAGGAAGCACCCCCTTCTTAATTTAAAATAACCATTCCATTTTTGTTATTAAACTACAGCAATATATTAAAAACCCCATCAAAAATTTTAATGGCAACCATAATTAAAATTACAAAACCAGTGGTTTGGGTACAACAAATCTCGAAATCGTAATAAAAAATTACTTAGTTTGTAAACTTAATTAAATCCGTTATCAGGGTGTATAGATAAGAGAAAAGTTGGAAATTAAATTAGTCGGGACCCCGCCTTTAGGGAATCTGTAGGACGAAATGAATCTTTCTTAATCTCTGATTATGAATTTCAGGACTTTTTCGAGTCTTAAATGTTTTGGTCCTTTGATACAGACTGTTTTTTTTTATTTTTATGTGCTCAGAAAAACCTAGTAAAGATTATAAAGAGATGGCTTTATTGTAAAAACGTATTCAATTAAAAAACATCTTTACTGCTAAAAATAATATTATCAATGAAAATAGTTTTGAGTTCAACATCTCAAATTATCCAAATTTAAAAGACCATAATATCATAAATTACACAAAATGCCCCAAAAAAAGTCAAAAAGAAGTCGAATCAAATTACAAGACCCTCTCAAAATATTACTTTCAATCGCGATATACTTAATTGAATAATTCCCAAAGTCTTTTCTTCAATAATTCCTTTAATTTTCTCGATCATCCCCCAATTAGCCCGGGGGTGGAAAAGAATATTCGACGAAATTTGTAACTAAGTCTCTGTTCGAATTATAAGTAATCTCGGATATTTAGCTGAGCTTGGCTTTGTGTCACACTGTAGTGTAATTTGGATGAAGTGAAAATTGGTAAGGAAATATTAAAAAAATATTCCCAAAAAGTGGTGTCGTTAGAAGTACACCAACACATTTAAGACTAAGCTCCGTAAATTCATAATGAGAGATTAAGATAGATTCGTTTCCTGCTAAAGATTTTCTACAAGTTACAAACAGTCAAGTCACATGCACAAAACACTTAAACTCTGAACAAAAAGTTATTCGTGGATCACACAATTTTTAAGCCACTTCTCGTGCCGATCTTTATCACTCGATTATCTGTGCAGTAAACTTAATTTATATAATCAATTTATATAATCCAGCTTTTCTTAAAGCAACAAATGTGATCATCATCATCACCATCCACAGGCTTTGTCCTCCCACTGCTGGGAATAGGCCTCCCTTTTCTCGTGCCAATTTCTACGGTTCTGTGCCATCCTTATACAGAAAAATATGTGACTGTTAAAAAAATAAAATGTTACTAACAAATATCACCAACAGTACGCTACGGTGTGACAGTCACCCCACAAACAATACAATTGAAAGACGACACAACTTAGCAAGCGAAGAATTAAAAACTTTTTGATTTTTTGCGTCTGTGACACGACGGCGGCCATTTTAATATAGACAATAGGTATTTATGTTGCCTCGGAATGATTAAAATCGTCTTTTGTTTTGTAAGAAAATACTTTTGATAAGTGTTTTTGTGATTTTCATTTTGAATAAAATGTTGTCTTAGAAAATAAGGGTTAAAGGCAGAAATAGGAATGTGAGTGGATATTATATTGCTTTGTCTACGTCTTTCGATGAAACTTAAAACAGGTATAAGGACAACGTATTGAAAGTGAAGGTTATTTATTGTTGGTCGTTTGTTTGGGTTGGTTAACAAAGGCGCCGATGTCTGCCCGTCCGTCCGTCACCATGATCTCATGAACCGTGATAGATAGACTACACAGATAATTTACTACTACTGTTGATACTATAATAACAAATGATCAAAATTAAAATCGAGGTGAAGCAACTATTGGTACGCCCAAATTGACTAGTTTTCAGTGCAATTTTTTCAGCATCCTATTTATGAATTTAACTCGTACTTGACTGGGATTATCATTACGTGAGATTATACAGCAATAGTATTAGTACCATTAACAAACTACATGGGAATATATTACATACAAAGTGCTAACTTGTGATCAAAGGTTATACCTAAAACTTTTTCCTAGCCGTGGGAATATGGTGGTGGGTAAAAATAACAAAAACATTATTAATATCTGATTTCCAGTCTAAAATTTGTCAAGATTTACACACTGTATTCACCCGAAATTTCTCCCCAACAAATAAATTTAATTACACTGTTACCTAAACTTAACCTGGAAATTGAACCCGGGAACCTCAAGATAATACGGTTATTAAGATGCTGCACCTACTGGTCCTCTAATTATACCAATGTGCTTCTTCAAGGAGATAAGGCCAACAACCCATAGCTTTTCATTCAAGTCCCGATCAGAATGCAAATGTTCCCCTAAACATCCCCTAAAAACTTCAGCCGCATCAATATGCCGATGACGTCACAAAATTACACCTACCCTCATTATTCGAACTGTAATCATGAACATAATAGCATACGTGACAATCTTAACCACTTTATCGTAACAAAGATTTAAGCAAAAACCTTCTTTATGTCTCCAGATTTAAAGTCTCATTCGACTCCGAAGCTTAAGGTTGTTTTTGTACAACATGACGTGCAGTACCAGTATATCTTGACCTATGAAAATGAACAACGCTCGAGCGTTCACAGGTCAAGTTACAATAGTTAGGTGAACGCGGGTCACATGTATACGAATGTACTAACTAAATCATAATAAAACTTGACTTTTATTGTCATACTGGTTTATCCCGCGGTTTCGGTCGTTTCGATCTCAATAAATATACGGTTTGTTTTATTGTAGCGTATTGGGGCTAAGATTGTCGTTTGTATGTATTTTATAGGTACTAAGATGGAAAACATGGTTTATTATAGTCGAAAGACTGTTATTTTATATAATAAAGGTCACATTTGATAGGATCAGATAGCTTTATGCCAGGTACTATGTTGGATAGACATCTGTATGTAAGATCTGAAAGAAAATAAACATACTTTTATGTTGGTATATTTTATGTTTTGACGATATAATAAATTATATTTTAAGTCTAGAACGGAATTTTTGTATCTGTTTTTTTTACAAATTTTACCTATGTGACCCACTTCTACGACTAAATCTTCCCTTATCTCTACTCTAGCAAGTTTTTTAAAAGTTCTCAACAATTCTCCAAAAATTAAAATCCTGTTTGTAAAATAGTTTCGTAGTCATACAGTTAGGATCCCAAAATTTTCAAATCAACAGACCAATACATAAACCCAAATCGAAAAACCCAAAACAACAACACAACCCCTCACCATACATAACAAGCCGCTGTCAAAAATCACCAATCACACTGATACCCCCCCCAAAAACACCACTTACAATCGGACAGAAATAAATCACCATTCTGACATACATTCGGTACATATCTTAAAGGATTTCGAAGTAAAATTCACAATGGACGCAGGATAACCTGACTATAATTCATCGCCTCCCAATATTAGGGGGATAGGATTTACATACCACATTTCATTCGGCCTACCCTTCGGATGGTTGATTTATGCCGTGTCTCTCCTGGTCTTGAGATGGGGGGTGCAATTTTTGGGATGGAGCGTGATTTGTGGGAGTTTTGAGAAGTAGTAGTCCAATTGCGATGATAAGAGAGCATGGTTTATATAGACCTTTGATGACTGACCACTTTTTGCATCTCACTTTATGCATCCACTATCTGATGGACCTCTCAAGTGATCTTTATCTAATAGGTCATCACGATAATGATCACAACACAATTTTAAGGTTAGATTCTCTCATGTATAAAAAGTTCTCATAATTAGCATATTGCCATTTTAGTCGTAATATGAAAAAAGAAACAATTCAGTACACATTTATGAAACCGAATCCAGTAAAAAATAATAATAATATTATGTTAATACACAGACCAATTTTTATGATGTTTCCTACAAGTTTCTAGAACTCGTATTAAAACATCTGATCGTTTAGATCAAGATTCAGGTCAGATGAATCTCAGATCTCACAGATCACATACGGCCTTAATTTGTAAAACTTTCATTATAGAAATAAATAAAAATATGAATACCTCTAAAACCTGGTCCTTCCACCCGCTGTCCTCTCTCCCGCGTACCACAAGACCAGCATACGCCGCGGACTCTCGAATAAATTTTATTTTTTCTCTTCGCGACATTCCCGTTCGATTGTCGCCTGATTTATGTCATATCAGATGCTTTTCTAATTGGATGATACCTTATTTATCAAGTTTATTAGTTCGGTGATCTGTCTGTGTTAGATACGGTTACTGATGATGTATTGTTACTTGTCTTTTATTAGTTTGGATGTATTTTTAGTTGTGTTGTTTTGTTTGTTTTGGCAAAATAGATTGGTTAGGATTTTTGGCATGTCTTGTAGTTATAAAAGGTTGTTAGATTTCAGCTTATGTGGTGTTTCTAATTAACCACAAATCCGTGGTTGTCCATTAGAGATTTTTTTTAAGAGACCTAAAACTAATGTTTCTTTTATTTATTGAATTTACCAAGTGTATCCCAAACATACAATATGATATGCAATATTTACAAAACAACATTACCGACAAAGTAATATAATTGTTTATTTTTGGTTAATAGATAGGAAAAACGATTGACAATCGGTTTTTTTCAGTTATCCGGGTATTTCCTTAGCAGTAGGATATTGTAGTTATTAATAACTAATTTTACTTCTAGGTATTAGAGTTAAAGTCCTACGTCACACAGTATTAAGAGTTTTCAGTCGTTATTTGAAAGGATTTGTGGAGTTAGCCTCAGGTGCACTCCCTATCGTCCGATGGGTGGCAATTTGTCATGTTGGGAACCGATCAGACGCAGACCAGCTTTACCTGCATTCTGAGATATAGACGTATAGCTGCTACGTATATTCCAGTCAAAAATCTTGGAGTTGGATATGTATTTGGATTTTTGCTCTGTTTTTAGAATGCTGATCGATAGATTTTAAAGTTTGTGAGTTTGTTTTTGTTTCCACCGTTATCTTTATTTTTTTTCAAACGAAATATAATAATAATAATAATTTTTGCATCTAACATTACTGAACTCGTAAATCTGGCCGATATTACACAAAGGTTTTCTAATGATATACATATGCAGTTTGGGGTAGACAAATGTAAAATACAGTCTGTTCATCGGGGTAAACTACAAAGTAACTCTTATTTTCTAGACACAGGTGAAAAAATAGAGCCCATGGATGAACAGAGTACATACAAATATTTAGGTTTCCACCAATCAAAACAAATTCAACAAAAACAAGCAAAATTAGAATTGATTGATAAATTTAAATTAAGATTAAATAAGATTTTGAAAACACATTTAAATTCACGCAATAGTATAAAAGCGATTAATACATACGCGATACCGGTACTCACCTACTCTTTTGGCATTATTAAGTGGTCAAAAAGCGACTTAATCAAACTACAACGCATTATCAACACGCGTATGACCACCCATAGAAAACACCACCCTAGGTCGTGCGTACAACGCCTGACACTACCACGCCAAGAGGGAGGAAGAGGCCTAATCGACATACAAAATTTGCATAGTAACATAATTGAAAAAATGCGCAGGTATTTCTACGCCAAAACCGAACAATCGCAGCTCCATAGTTACGTAACGAAAATAGATACTAATTTGACACCCTTACACCTAAATAATACCAACCTTCAGGCCAATGTAGTGAGTAAGCAGCAAAAAATAGATACGTGGTCACAAAAGTCTCTGCACGGGAGGCATCTCGCCGATCTCAGTCAAGAACACGTCGACAAGGATGCGTCGAACGAGTGGCTGCGGCGGGGTGAGCTCTTCCCAGAAACAGAGGCTTTTGTGATCGCTATCCAAGACCAAGTAATAGACACGCGTAATTATCAAAAGTATATCAGTCGTATCCCTAATTTAGTCTCAGATTTGTGTAGAAGATGCCATAGTAGTTCTGAAACGATCCAGCATATAACTGGAGCGTGTAAGTCCATAGTACAAACTGACTATAAGCACAGACACGACCAAGTCGCAGCAATTATACATCAAAATTTAGCACACAAACACTCTTTTATTCCCCTTAAAATAGCCTATTATAAATACAAACCTAGCACAGTTTTAGAAAATAACTTGATTAGAATTTATTGGGATCGAACCATTATTACAGACAAAACAATTCATTTTAACAGGCCAGACATATTAGTTTTTGATAAAATCAATAAATTGGTTTTTATTATAGATATTGCAGTTTGTAATACACACAACCTTCTCACTACATACACGGAGAAAATGTCAAAATACATTGATCTGGCCACCGAAATAAAAAGACAATGGCAGGTGGATATTGTTAAAATTTTGCCTATTGTGATATCTACTACTGGTGTGGTCCCTAAGAGCCTTCAGCCTAATTTAAATACCCTCCAAATGCCCATATCCACGCTCCCACTTTTACAGAAAGCTACTTTACTAAATACATGTCGTCTCACTCGTAAATTTCTTGCTTCACCATCATCATCATAAATTATATTTCACTATATTTTCCCAAGCTTACACACTTGGTTAAGGCCCGTGTGTAGGTTTAATATACCCCTTTAAAAAGGGAGATCGAAATTCGATAAACATAAATAATAATTTATTTATTTGGAAGAATATTGTTACAACAGGTGTTACATAAAATAAAGTCCATAATATTCTACTGTTTCCAGCGCCCAAATATTATTAAGTCTAGAATGAAAATAGAAAAATGTCACATTGCAAACGGAGTTTTAGTAACAATACAAAAAAAAAAGAAAAAAAAAAAAAACAGAATTGGTACTTGTCACATAAGCTAAAAAGGCCACAATTTGTCATTTAAATAGTCATCTATTGAATAATAACATGTTAAGAAAGATTTTTATCATACAAAAAAACCTGGTACGATTAGGGTTCCCTTGCGAAAAGGTAAAAGCGGTACCTTATTAAGCAGGCAGTGCTGTTTGTTCTTCAGCCGCCAAGGTGTATCTCACGAAACGTGATAACCAGAGACTACAAATTTTCATAGATGATTAATTCTAATTTGTTTTCTTCAAATTATTTGCACCGAACGGACTAAGACTTGACCGGCTTTTTTAATTTCAAAAAGATTGATGGTATGTAAAATTAAATACTGTCCTATTATCCATATTAGCTAACCACAACAAAACACACCACTAAAACCCAAGCCCCACTTCCATAGTTAATGACTTACCCCAAAAAAAATACCCACTCATCATTTCCCACTAAAGAATTCCTTACGCATTTAAATTATAATTAATGAATCATACATTAATAATCTGGGGTAATACCGTGATAACTGGCCTATTTAAAATACCGGCACGTCATGTGCTACCTACAAAGAGGCTTTGTATGAAAATGAGGCGAAATTAAGGAGTATAAGTGATTTATTGAATTATTATGAAAAACTATGCGTAATAAGAATTCTGTTCAGGGATGTTTTCGAGGTCTTTTTGGGTGAAATTTCCTCATTTCGAGGCGTTTTTTTTTGTGACATAGGCGATGGAACAAATTATGTTTAAGGTTACACATGGTGTATTTCTGCTGCCACAACAAATATTAAAAATAAAGCTGGAGGTTTAGCAACTATTTGTCAATTGATAATTTGCTTGCCGTTAGCTTATTTTGGAACCCTATGTGTCCCGAGACCGGCTTGGATTTGAGCATTTTTATATTTAAAGTACTTTTTATTGAAGTAAACGAGTTTAGTGTTATGTTTCAGTGAGTTAGATGTACTATATTATCATAACAGAGGATCGGTATTTGTTAAAGTAAAATTGCCTTATGAACATGATTTTTAGTCCACAAGATCATTTGAGACATCAATAGCCAATGTACTAGCTGCTTAAGGTTATCTTCCCTTTCAAGTTTTATCTATATCTCTACTTCTATACTAATATATAAAGCTGAAGAGTTTGTTTGATTGTTTGTTTGAATGCGCTAATCTCAGGAACTACTGGTTCAAATTAAAAAAATCTTTTTGTCTTCAATAGACCGCGACCTAGGCTATATAACCTCACGCTGCAACTAATAGGAGCGAAGATACAATGGAAAATGTGGCAAAAAAAGGAAAAAATATTAATCTTTGTTCAAAAATTCCTAATATATATTCTAGCCACGCGGACGAAGTCGCGGGCAACAGCTAGTAACAACATAAAGTTAAAAGCGATTAATCCAACATTAATTCATCAAACAATCTTGTAGCATATACACATCGATACGACATGGATAATCGAATCAAAAAAAAAAATTAAAAAAAAAATGTTAAATATTCTTTCGATTATTGAAAGAAGCTAGAACTCTTAACATGTCGTTTGACAGATGAAAGCATGATACAAACATCCTAATTCCCTCATAACCATTTACAGGAGTAATAGGGGTGAACCATAACTCACGTTTTCACGTTCGCCCCTAAGTAACGCTGTAGGCTTTGCATAAATTACAACTGTCATGCGATAGGTTTGTTTAAGATAGTTGGATGTTACGTTAGACAGAGGAGGGTAATGGTACTTTTCTTTATGATATGAATTCTATGGGTGGATGTGTTAAAGAGTACTTACATTTGAAACGTGCCTGAAAAAAGCCTTCGTGAAACAAAAACGTTTTGGTTTTACTTTTTAATTTTTATCCTAGACAAGATTTTGTCTCTTTTGTTCTATATTGTTAAACTAGCTGTTGCCCGCGACTTCGTCCCCGTGGGTAGAAGATATAAGTTATGATTTAGATATACCTGCCCGGTATTCACATTTTCCATTATAACTTAGCTCCTATTAGTCGCAGCGTGATGGTTCATAGCGTAAAGCCTTCCTCGATGAATGGTCTATTCAACACAAAAAGAATTTTTCTATTTGGACCAGTAGTTCCTGAGATTAGCGCGTTCAAACAAACAAACTCTTCAGCTTTATATATTAGTATAGATAGGTATATGAATTCAAGTACCTGTTAGCAGATAAGAGAAAAAAAAAAAATCTGATCTAACGAAATACATCGTTAAAAAAACCCTGACCTTCGACTCATAAACCTCTCTAATTATATATTCATAGCACTAACAAGCATTTGCAAGTAAAAGCGCGAATATAGGCAAATACAAAAACACCTCAAACTGCCAAACACTCAAAATTCTCGCACAAAAACTATTGTGAACTTTTTGCTGTAAAGTCACAAAGCTGGGACCCATTGTAATATTTGCTTAAACCTGTTCGGAGCGGGACACGCGCAATTCTTAAAGAGATAATCCGGGGATAAAGCCTCTTATTTATATTGCGGGGCTTCGAAAACAGCGAGGGTGCGCTTAAGAAGGAAAACTTTGGGGGGAAATTCGAAGAATCTGTAATGTGACTTAACATCACAGTTTTTGGGAAGAATTAAAAACTGTTTTGAAGAGCACGACATTTTCATGAGGTCTATAACTTGATACATAATAAGCTATTGAAGTAGTCTGTAAAAAATAATTTCTCACCATTGATAATTTCCTAAATAGATTTAAACAAAAAAATATTATACATTTTACAACATCTTCTATTTAGGACTAGCTGTTGCCCGCGACTTCGTCCGCTTAGTTAGAAGATAAATAAATAAATAAATAAATGCGGACAACATCACATACATTGTGATGTTGTAAGATATAAGTTATGATTTATATCTGCCCTATTTTTTCCACATATTCCATTGTATCTTCGCTCCTATTAGTAGTAGCGTGATGTTTTATAGCCTAAAACCTTCCTCGATGAATGATCTATTTAAAACAAAAATAATTTTTCAATTTGAAACAGTAGTTCCTGAGATTAGCGCGTTCAAACAAACAAACAAACTTTCAAGCTTTATATATTAGAATATAGATTTATCTGAAGTCGACATACTCATTAAGAAAATTTAAACAGGCCCGATTTGTGCAGGGTTTAATCATTTTATTACCGAGCTCCGATGGCCAGTGGCCAACAAAGTGTTCTATAAAATTTAATAAAAGCTTGTATAAAAGCCATCATGGCAAATCCTATAAAATTCTAACCTACACATCGAAAACCATATTTAGAACTTTGATATGGCTATTTCTAAATTTAAGGCAAAAACGAAAACTGACAATGTTACTTGTTAGGACTTTAGACGAACATGCTCTTAGCAATTAGGTCGAATGTTATTCCAGGGGAAGCAAGATCCCCTGAAACTAACTTTCCATGTCCAGCAAGCAAAACTGAAATATACCGTCCATGCCAAATTCGTAGTACATTGAATATTAAAGAGATGTATGTGGTAGTAAGGTCTTGAAATTATGAATTAATTTTATTGATTTTTTTGTTCTAAAGTCTTCTAAAATTATGTTCGGGTCGGTGGTTTCACCAGATTCAAATCAGTTACATGAATGTGAGTTTAGGTCATTGTTAGAAACGTAACCTTACGCAAATGGTTAAAATTACACTGAATATTCATTAAAAACAAAAATATCAAGACTCATTTCCAAATAATAAAAAATGACTTTCATGTTGCCTACTAAAATTTCAAGTTATGTCGCAGCCAAGTAAAGAGAAAACCCACTAGATTTCTTATAAACAAACAGGCAAAGAGAAGCCATTTCTCTTTAGGAACTCCATCCGCTAATTTAGATTCCACTCCAGTCTAATCTGGACAGACAGCGCGTGATAAGTGCCTCCCAGCAAATCCTTAAAAATTACGACACAGTGTCGACACACAAACGGTTTTGTCATATTAGTGTGGTGGCGCGACGATATTTTTCAGCTCACACAGAGCGTTGTTGGAAAACCTGGCGTTCATTAGGGAGATTTTTTTGTGGATTTCAGTTAAAATATTTTTCGTCGTGTTATTTTTTGTGTTTTTTTCACCAGCTTGTGTTAGACGCACTTCAGTGTTTGCAGCGTTTATTTTATTAAGGTCTACTGAATGATTAAGTTGTTCTTCGACGTACGAGTTTATGTTTTTTTGTAAAGTTATTCAGTCTAACTGAAGTAATATTGTACCAAAAATGTGGGAGAAATTAGATAATCCTGTTGAAGCCGGGCTAGACGACGTCGACCTTAATAATTCGCTTTGACTGGTCCTTTGGTACGGAATGATACAGGGTCCTTCACAAACGTTCATATCTGTAGCAGGACCAACTTCCGGCCGTGAATCATTTAGCATTTTATTTATAACTGGTTTATTTATAACAAGTTTCACACTTAACTGGAGTGAAAATCCAAGAATAATATCTGTTATAATCCACGCCAATGCTTTAAGAAAATAAAATTTGAAGCTAATACCGTCTATAAGGAAGTTTCGCGGGCTTTACTTTGGGATTATCCTTTATTCCTATTTTTATCTGGGCTTCGTGCCAACAATCGCGTTTTGTATATCACTCTTGTATTTTTCTATTCACGGAAAAATGTTTAGGTCTTTTGTGTTGGACTTTACAGTTCAGTGACTAGACGTAAGCAGACAAGGCAGTAAAGTATATTTGGGTATTGGGTTAGATTTATTCATGTTTGGTTTAGTTAATTTGTGGATTTTACAATTAGAAAACGGTCTCTTTGTTCATTATTCAAAAACAAAGTTTAAAATAATAAAACGACTAGACGTTCTGCTACTACTTTTAATTTCTATTTTGATTTTTAGCAGCATTAAACATAATTATATCATGTATAAAAAAAATACTATCTAGGTATAATATTCATGATTCATTTGATTGTTAGGTTAGGTTCCTTATTTTTATCTAATAAGTGTGGAATTCTTAAATGAACTACCCTCAGATGTAGCAGTCAATACTTCACACTTACTGTCATATCATCAAACTTGACTAATTATGAATGCTATTTTAGAAAAAACGCGAAAAAAGACCTTTAGCTCCACCAACACAAAATTAACATCTCACCTGCAACCTTTTATACATAAAATGTATCTCAATACATCCTACGCCTATAAGACTACAAGACCGTAGGACCCGCGTTCCAAAGGACCGGATGATAAGACGTTATCAATCATAATTCTCACCCGGATACGAGCTAGCAATTTAGATAATGTCCACAACTGGAGATTGAGATCGTTTATCTGAATTTAAAATTGTGGTTGAAATGTAGGCTTTGAAGCTTATGAAATTTTCAATAAGCTTGCTTAAATTGTTTTATTTGTAATCTTTGGTATATTGCTTCCAGTTTGTGTGAAAACTGATCGTATTTTGTATAAAACTATTTTTAATTACTTCTCAGGTATTTAACGTCGTTAGTTGTATAGATCCAGACTTTGGTATCATGTTACAGTCAACCCAATTTCTTTTATAATATATACGAGTATAGACCATGACTGGATAGACTTACATACATCCATCCAATCATTTACCAGTGAAACCTATTGTCCAATTCCGCCTTTCTTGCCTTCTAATTACATATTTTAGATTTAGATTAGACTTTTTAGAATATAACTTTTAAAATGAACTTTTTAGACACGTTAATAATTATTTAAAACCTGAATTAACTTTAGCCAAGTTCATATTAAGTCCACCACACATCCATCTTGGCGGTTCATCTCGTGTTATTACAATCATTTTTCAACCATCTTGCTTACATTCCAGCATTAGGCACCATACAGCCTTACAGGTCTTATCATTTTCTTAAATCACTAACTAGTCTATTTAGTACCTAAGTTTCTTGTTACTGTTTTCTTCTTCAACTTAGATGTTGAAGAAGAAAACATGAAGAGAAAATCTTCATAATATTATTATAGCTAGAACAATAAAAACGCAAGTGCAAGCTAAAGTTTGGAGCCCGGGAGTAACCCGCGCCAAGTCCTAAACTAAAACTTGTGGAAGTTGGCTATGATCAGTAAATATGTTACATTTTAATTGAGCGAATAGCTTTGTATACTTAAATGAAATACTGAAAATTAAATTGGTTATATATCTATAAAGCATTTGTTATAAAATCGAGTCAGGACAAGATTATTATTTTCATTTATTTTAAACTTGAATATAAGTTTAACCAAGCTTACATGAATAGAATAAGTAACTTTAAAAGGGTTCTCTAACCAAATAACAACATGGAACCCTGTCAATAAGACCTCATTGTCTGTCCGTCTGTCATTAGGCTGCGTCTCGCGAACCTTAATAGTTAAAGTACAATTGCGACCGACTCAAACTTGGTTGGAGTTTTAATTAAGCTACGGTTTTTGATAATTAAAAAAATACCTACGCATTTTGCTCCTATATTTTTATGAAAGGTTTTTGCCATAGAAAACCTTTGTTTGCGTACGCTTTGACGACTTTTTTAGCTGACGTACGTTAATATTTTTATTTTAATAATAAAAAAAACATTACGTGAATATTTTCTATCCATTCTGACTTTCAAAAAAATTGCTGTACAAAAAAATAAACAGTATTTTTTGTACAGCATTTTTTTTTAATCAACGTGTTTCTTTTTACTGTCTAGTTACGTGAAGCTTATTTATTATTTACCAAATAAATCCGTTACTTTCTCAACCATATTTCTTTAGTTCAATAATACGAATAATAAACTAAGCTACTGGCACTACTAAGAAACTTGAGCAACTTTCAACAATTACGAGAAAGCGCATAAGTTGGGCGTGAAAACTTGTGCCATCTCATTACCATGTTTTATTGGTAGTTTTATGGCGGCCATAAATATTTCCGCCCCGAAGGTAGGTGTGTAAATGAGATGTCTCTCTAATATATGACTGGAAACTAATGGAAATGTATAGATTCGGAGGGAATTTTATTTGTTATTTTAAGTAGGGGAATTTTAAGACTTGGCTTGGTTGGACTTGGCTGTTGGAACTACCGTGCACTTTGATTGCTTATAAAGTGTTTCTTTTAATGAAAGCATCAAATATGCCTAATTAATTAAAATTGCTTTCAAAGATTTTGATGGCTACATGCTAGTGTGTAATTAAAAATAAAGTATTCAAAGAGGCCAAAATTCAACATAATAATAAATAATGATACCAGACTAATACGGCCTACTGCTATGCAGAGGCCTCATCAGATTCATTGCATATTTTCTTTCATGAAGTTTTATTCGTGTGCAAATCCAAATGAACCCAAAATCATTCTTAACTTATCTAGAAATAAGTATATTTATACATATGACAAGCAAAGCCGCGTGCCAAACTAGTTTCCTAATAAATAACTCACAAACCATGATACATTGTGACAACTCCACCAAATCACCTCCACTAAAGCACATTACTGCACCCATAACCACAAGTAATAACCAACCTAATGATAATAAGATTAGGGTCTAAATTAACAAAACAGCAACATCATGTAAATCTGAATAATAGCAAATGAAATTGCACTTTATGTTGAAAGTTTTAGAGTTGGATTTTGTGTGGTGATTGCGTGTGTCTTATGGGGTTATGAAGTGTCGTCCTTGGCCCGAGAACTACTTGATTTTATATTTCTATGAGGATCCCTTTATGGTGTATGACGATAGCTTAAGGGAAAGTGATATGAAGGGGATTTGTTGCTGCGTAATATTCCATACCGCAATATAAAGGTCATTGGGTCAAGGAAAAATGGGGATCAAATTAAGATGATGCGTAAAGCTGGTAAAATACTAATTGGGTTGGTGGTACAGTAGACAGTTTTGGGAAATTCACTTGAAAAGAAAGAAAGGAAAATCCAGTTGCATCCTAAAATCCCATTTATACATATTTTTTTAACCAACTATTTGTAACGCAATCAGTCCATAGAATTGTGATCGATTTCAGAAGCTGATTTGAAAGCAAGACTTCTATGTTTTCTCCTGACATCCTAAATTAATATGAAATTGATTTGGAGGCTTTTTCGTCTAATTCCTCTAGTGGTTAAGGTAACCAACGCGTGCGACATGTCGCAGGTTTGATCGCCGCATATTAAAAACATGCAACAAATGCTTGTCCTGAGTCTGGGTGTCTTTCTGCATCTCCGATGCGGTGACCCAACCTCGGTGACTCTTCATGCACTTTTGGTTTGTATGGCTTCGACTACAAATCCAACATCTGGAATCAAATAAGATTGCGAATGCATCTGAGCTATCCTATCATATCAAATTTTTGTTCATACATAGAGGCAAACTAACCACGGACCTTACCCTTAACCGGCTCGATCCGGTTAAACGTTTATGATCAGCTCAACATTTATATAGCCTGAATATTTCAGCGCACACGCTCCAGGCCCGGTTTACTGCACCGTAAATGTGGATCATGACTGACAATGCTGTATACCGCTTCTATTATATAGAGGTAGAATTAGATCGCGGGTTTACCTGGATAGTTCTAGGATCAGAAGGTGTAGAGGATAGAGGAAAAGGTGTGCTGGTGAAAGAACTACGTTCCCTTGTACCAAGGAACATAACTTGTACAAAGAAAAAAATAATTTCATGCGCAGTCTCATGGTACAGGTCATAGCTAGTCTTAACATTGTGCTATTGAGGATGTCCAAGATGAAGATGAATTTATTTGCATGAAACATGTGTTAAACAACTGATATTTTAATAACTAAAGGACAACCGACTTCAAGTAAGAAAATATTGAGCTAAACTTTATGAATTTTTATAAGGCCAAATGCAAGCTATTTCACGTTCTGCATCAAGGATAAAAAAATAGGTTCATCAAGTCGAAATTCTGAGGAAAAAATACTGCTTTGTGAAGTCGGTTGAAATTAGCTTTAAAGGTAATCTCATCAGTCGTCAAAAGTCTCACCATTGTGCATGACGATCAATCTTGTCAAAATAATTGTCTAATTCACAAACTCTTATCTCATACTAGATGTTTAAAAAATCATCCGCAAAATATTGATGAACTTCAGTCGTTTCGAAGACGTTTCAAAAAAACCTTTTTAAATGTACCTTATTATCTAGAACATAGCTTAGCAAAAAAAATACATTTTACTTCAATTCTCTGACTCAGGTCTCAGTCAAGCAGTTTAAGGTAAGGTGCCGTAAATAATTATATCATATGGCATTCTTTTACGAGCGTGGCAACTGTCGTGTCGTCAAACATAAATATATTATACCTACACACCTGTGTTCTACTGTAATTGTTACAATCTCTATAACATAAGTATATAGTACGTTTATGATTAAATTATATGATTATGCCTTCCGCTATATGGGACCTTGATACAGGTTGGTCTGTTGGTCTAGTGGTTACAGGCCCTGACTGCTGTACTGTAGGTCGTGGGTTTGATTCCCATCCAGGACTAATATTTGAGTGATGAGCTCGATCATTTTTTCCATGTCGGGTTTAACTGTTTCTATCAGATGGATGTTCTGAAAGTATTCAAAGAGACTATTACAAATATTTTCGGAATTCCGAAAAATATTGTTGGCTAAACCTCCGATACGATCGGATTAATTCAGGTCCTGCGAAACTCAATTTTGGTCCTTTCAATATTCTATCAAAAGCCAGAACAAAGGACCAAACAACCTGCGGCCATAAAAAGGAATAACAGTAGTTTAGTACACATCCCACGTTTCGCGAACATTAAGATTTATTTCTAACGAGAAAATAGCCTATAAACTGTTATGGTATAAAATTTCTATGGATCTGCGCCACGGGAATTATATCCGCTCGTAATATTTTTAGTGTTCACCATAAAGTGTGGTTAGCCAATATGTCCGGCTATTAATCTATGTTCACACAGTTTTTATTATTTGGATTTGTTTGATGCCGGTATTAAGGACATAAATATGGTTTTATCAATTCATGGGAATCGTTATTTCTTATCTTTCATAATGATTAGTCAAAGGTTGTAATTTAGATGGATGATTGTTTGTTGCTAGACAAAATTTTACACAAAATATTTAATAGCCGATGTAGTCTGTAGTACTATTTAGTCCGATAAGACCACAGGGATAGAAACTGTATCTATAAAACCTTTTCTCAATAATGCCTTTACGCCTTCACCAACAAAATTTCACAAACTATTAGAAACAAATTATATGAGCCCAATCTCCTATACTGATTGTACCCTGATGAAGTAACAAAATAATTGTCAAGGTTCAACGAACAAAAAAAGACAAAAAAATACCCTCTTCAATTTTTTTTGGTCCTTAGGTCCATTAATAAAGTCTTCCCTTTCCATTACAGTAACCACTACAGTCTAGATTAAATCAAAGCGTATATCGAACAATGTGTCTGGATATCCTATCGTAGCTGGACTATGTTGGATTTCATTAATTAAAACACTTTTTTGTCTCGGATTAAAAAGCACCGTATGAATTGAATTCCTTTGACAGCACACGATTCCGAAGCATGAAAATATTTTTTCGAACTTTTGTTTTATTTTTCATTTTTTTCCGGTTACACTGTTAATCCGATAGTAAAATTAGAACACAGCTAGCTTTGCCTTGTATAAAAATATTGAAGGAGACTTTTTTTTCGAAACGAAAATCTGGTTTATGGAAAAGAACAAATCGAATACGAAAAAAAATAACTTAAATATTCTAAAAAGGCAAAGAACTCAACTGCATAAAAGATAATCCAATTCAAAGTTCCGTAAGAGAAACTCTACGATTATATTAAAAAACAAAAGCTCCATTTAAAAATCATTTCTACCCTCACATAACAAGCTTTAAAGACATTACTAAGTTCCCTGTGGCCTCTCAAATGGACTGGCTGACATTCACCTTTTGTACAAAAAAGCGGAAGCCATTGCCAACTTGAAATTTCGAATTACCCTGCTAAGGACCAAATGTAATTGTACTTCAGAAACCCAATTTTTCGACTTACATAGAATTGTCAGTTTTTGTTTGAAAAGCGCGGATCCAAAGTTTGGCTTCAAGTTTGATTGGTGGATCTAGAAAAGCTTTTTGAAATAGAATTTTCTTTAGGCTTGAGCTATTTCCAATTGGAATTCGAAACGTTTTAATATTGGTACAGAAAGTTAGGGGTTGAAAGTTTAGGTTGTTAGGACCAGTTTTTTTTATTTGTAAATAATTCTTAGTTTCACCGAAAGTCATTTGTCTGAAAAGACAACCCAGGAAAAAATATATTATTAAAAAGTGGGGAAATTCAGGTAGAAAACAAAAGCAAAGAAGATTTAAAAAGACACAGTTTTTTATTCTTCTTATGTTACACAAGAAATATATCGGCTGAGAGAAATGTATCACCTAGTTAATCTTAAAACCATTCAATCTTCGAAATCTTTATTATAAACACAGCTCTAAATAGTTTATAAATTCAAGATTCTCGCTAAAATGCAACAAACATTGTATTTTGCTTTTCTAAACCATCCATTCGCATTGTAGTCTCCTCTCAATTTCATCGGCATCAACAAAATAACCTGAAATTTGAGTCAAAATCTAACCTTTGCAACCCGCTTTCCGGCAGAAACATAGACGATCATAGTAGGTGGAAATGCCATTACCCTGCCGTTGTACAGGAACCATTAACTCCGAACAAACTTTTTTGCCGTCTGTTTCTCGATATAGATCTCGATACAGAATTATGACTATGAAAAACGACTGAAACAGGAAACTGTCATTTCGTTCCTTTAAACATTACTCGATTTAATCCTGTCAAAAACACACTTCATCACCATCATCAACTCAGCCTAAAGCTGTCCACTGCTGGACAGAGGTCTCTCCGTTCGTTCTCCAGCGGGACCGGTTCATTGCCTTGCATTTCATTGCATTTTATATACCTCCATTCCCTAAACTTGATTGTCATGTCTTCGTATACGTTCTTTTTTTTAGTGCCATTTCCTACTATCTGCTTATGCTCCACGTCTGAAGCCAATAGTTTTCCCGAATGGTGTCGTTTCGCTCCGCCGACGCGCGAAATCGCCCGAAGGTTTCCGATTGTTTCCTCTAAGCTTACGTCACAAGGCTCTAGAAATGAGACCATGTTAGGCTCAGTCTGTGTATATTGCTGTTTATTTGGTCAAAGGTATTTTGGTTGTGTTCGCTATGAAGGCTCTATAAGGTTCATTTAGATCGTGTTGTAGGAATGCGAATAAAATTTGTAGCTTATTTATGTTTCGACTAGAATTGAAAATACATTTAGGGAATGAATATGAGTGATAGGTTTAAATGGGTGTTTGACTAAAAAAATCTGTTAAGTTCGGCAGACAGGTTTGCAAACAATTTTTTTTCTCCTAGATTTTTTGTTTACAAGATAAAAAAGAGTATCAAATATTTTTTGATAATTTATCAGACGGACTAAACAGTTTTATTTTGTCAAATACCTATTCAGGCAGATAATATAAAAATAATGGTATGGTAGATTAAGAATGAGCTGGGTAGATGTCATAAACTTTTAGTGCTTGAATTATTGCTAAATTCCTAAATGGCAGTTAGGACAATCAACTCTCGAGTTCCATGGCGTGTCCAATGAAATCAATCTTTCAGGAACGAGAGTTGAGTCCAACTTTCAAAAAAAAAATACAAGAAGCTTGGATTGAAAATATACTTTTGCACCTAAAATCAATATCCAGGCTGACAGACGGCCTTCAAAAGTCCAACAATAATTCATGAAACATTTTGTAAAAACAAACTTCTATTTTCCCAAAACCAATTTCCATTTTGAACAAAAAGAAAATTTTACTATAATTAGCTTTTTAGAACGTTTTCATACGTCCAGAAACTATTCGTTTATTCATGAAACGTAAATCATATTTCTTAGAAGAGAGATTCTTAGACGGAAAGTTTTTCTAAGTATTAAGTCTGACTAATACCCTTTTAATTGAAAGTTTTTCCAAGTTTTATGTTTTTGTTGACTTTGCTAAAGTCGTTTGTTCTTTTGAATTAGTGTAATTGGATATCGTAAATAAGGTTGGTTTGTGAAGGTGATGTGATGACCTTGTCAAATACTTATGAGGTAGGATAAAGCGGTTTGGAAAAAACGAAAGGCCTTTAGCCCAGCTGTGGGATCTTTAATTTAATATTTAAACTGTCTACATACTGGTCTGTATGTAGGTAGCCTCTTGGTAGAATATGGTCTGACGGATAAGTATCGGTGCCTCAGTAGATAAAGGAGATATGTGATTATACTATTTTTTGTAAAAGGAAAGGCAATTTTTGGTAACTTGGAAATTTTCGTACAGAACTTTATTTTTATACAAACCGAATTATTGTTATCATGAAAATCAAGTCCCTGTTATAACCTCGTATCACATTCATCTTTACCAACACACCTACCATATATCACCCAGACCAAGTATTACAAATTAAACTAGACAGCTTCAATAAATAACCAGTACCTATGTATACGGATTTTCAGTGCAAAGTCATCTAAATCCGCACATCCGTTCATTCGTTATCGTGTCAGTAACAAACATCCAATCTCTCTGTAATATTAGTGTGGTGGCCACCGAAATGTAATCCAAAATACGTGTGCGATACACAGAACTGTTTGGACTAGAAGAACCGAATTACTAACCGGTTAGATAAGAGGTTGGTGAAAACGAGATAACGCTATGTGAAGTGTAGAGCGATGTCCCGTTTTAAAAGTGGTAAAAATCTTGTTTTGGGAGTTCATAGTACAGGCTGCTTTCTAAATGATGATTATACAATAATTTACTGTAAATCAAATTTCAGTAGTTTCAGGTATGTTTATTCGAGAGTATAAAGTCTAGGTTGGGTGTTGAGAAAATGCTTACTGAAGATTTTAATTTATCTACATTTATTAAAGCATTTGCTTAAGTTTCATGTTGTATGATATTTTGACTACAACAACATATATTATATTGATAGCTGTTCGATATAATCTGACAGAATCAAGGTTCTGACAACACATGCTGTAAAAAAAGCAGTTGCTATCTGCAGATTATGATATTCAGCTGCCTTCGTTTAGATTCGATTTGAAGTCACAGCGCCAACCACACAACCATACCCACAGCGCAAACTTCGGAAGAAAACGCTATCGATTTAGAACAAAAAAGAGGAACTAAATCAATGCTAATTTTCATAATTTTATAGCAACCTTCATGAGAATGAATCATTATTAAATTATGACAATAGTTTACTCACACGTTTTTATCGGAATTGCCCGATTAGTATCGGATCTAATCCGTGTCTTTAATGAGCGAGTACTCATTTCATCAATAATAATTCTCACTCTATAACACTTCTAGTACTCTATAGTTCAATGGCACCTCATGCTGGGCAGGTGTTTCTCGAAGCGTCCAGCACCGCACATTGCTCCGCGTGACGTCACAGTTTGTTAACACGGACACAGACAAACACTTCTTACGTTGATGCTGTTGCTTTAAAATGGATTTTAGTGGTTGCTTAAGTAAACTGAAGTTTCTTACTGGTTTCCTATGCAAGATGTAGACAATAATGTATCAAAAATTCTTGATGAAATTTTTCACCTAAGTTTCAACTGGGTGGTTGGCTCTTAGATACGTTAAAATAAAACCCATTTTATGACAATATTAAAACAATCGGCCTTTAAAATTTCTATCGCTTCTCATTTGTAAGAGTCATAAGTAACATTACTGTTTATATCGATTTTAAATACCGGGTCTTCTCTGTCCAACAAAAACATTTTTAAATAATCAATACATCGAAGTGGAGGGTGTCCTGGACGTTCGCCGATTCGTGGCCCAAGTAGAGAGAGGCCTATGTCCAACACTGGACATAGAAAGGTTGAGTCTAATGATAGATGTCCTAAAGCTAGAAAAAAGCTTCCACACTTTTCTTCTTTTTCTTTTTCTTTCTAAAGAAAAGTGTGTGACTTACATAGATATATTACTAAGACAATATAAATATACGATTTTTATTTTCATTCTGAGGGAAAATAGACCATCACAAAAAATCTTCTACATACCATATCCCACTAAACATCCCCACATTCCCCAGAACCCACTATAAACTCGCACACTACACTAGGCCCCTCGCTAACACTATGAATATTCAAAACGTCCTACTAAAAGCCAGACCATAAAAACCCGTTGAAAGTTTATCGTGAGAGTATTAACTAGTTTACGGCAGTCGCCATTAGCTTTTGAAACAATAATCTGCGGGAAAAAACGGGAAAAACTAGACCACGCTGAGTTCCAGCCTGTATTATAAAACTGTATAATTTTTAGTTCTAGATGAGAAAGGGATAGAGTGATTCGGTTGTATAGCGCTGTCTTTCTCTAAAACTGTAGTTAAATATGTGAAGTAAAATGTTGAGGGTAGTCGTGTAATAAATTATGTGTTTTATGTAACACGAATTCTGTCAAGTTTCTTTGCATTATGCAGTGTATACGATAATTGTGTTAATCTTGAAGTAGCTAATTGAGTTTTATTTTTAAGATCTTGTTTAAAACGATTACAATTTTGAATAGATATTATGGAAGCGAGATGGTGCATCAGATTGAGAGTCTGGGTTCTTGTTTTCACGACGTCACCGAAATTGCTATGAGAGTTCTTTAGTAAGTTATTTTGACTTTCCTGTTGTTCTAGTGGCTGCTGGCTGTTGGAGCTGCCGAAGGTCGTGGGTTCGATTCTCACCCAAGACAAATATTTGTGTGATGAGCACGATGATTTATTCTCTGTCTGTGAATAATGTTAATATATATAAATCTCGAGTCACAATGTTTGTCCTCAATGGACTCCTACACCACTCAACCGATTATAATAAAATTCGCACACCATGTGCAGTTCGATCCAACTTGAGAGATAGGATAGTTTAAATCTCAAGTTATAGTCGCTATTTCTTCTAACCACGCGGACGAAGTCGTGGGCAACAGCTAGTTTATCTATATAATGTGTGTATTTAGAAATGTATAAGTATGTTTATCAGTCATTTAGTACTCATAATACAAGCGTTCCTTAGTTTGAGACTAAATGGCGTTGGGTAAAAGTTGTGGAATAATATTCTGAGTTGGAATACCTTATTCTTTGGAGAATTATTAAAAGCTTTACCATTCCTCAGGTGCAGTCTTCTAAATCTTGTATATCATTGGTCTAGCCTTTTCCCAACTATGTTGTTGTCGGCTACCAGTCCAACCGGTTTTAGCTAAGTACCAGTGTTTTACAAGGAGCGACTGACTATCTGACCTCCTCAACCCAGTTACCTGGGCAACACGATACCCCTTGGTTAGACTGGCTGTCAGACTTTTTCAAGCTTCTGACTACCTTTAACGACTGTCAAAGATGTAGGAATAACAGCCGGGACCCACAATTTAACGTGCCTTCCGAAACACGGAGGAACTCGTTATGACAAAGATGGTCACCCATCTACGGACCAACCGCGTCAAGCATAGCTTAACCTGTGATCGAATCACTTATGCGGTTATAGCTTAGCCTTCTAAATCTTGTAATGAATATATATTCAAAGAAACACATTCATCTCACTTATTCACTTTTTACCCTAAATAGAGAAAGTCAAACTTGTTTCAGACAAACCTATTATAAAGTAAATGTAATTTATTTTCTGTCAAAAAAACCTTATTTATACTCTACACTAATATATAAAGCTGAAGAGTTTGTTTGTTTGTTTGAACGCGCTAATCTCAGGAACTACTGGTTCAAATCGAAAAAATATTTTTGTATTGAATAGACCATTCATCGAGGAAGGTTTTAGGCTAGAAACAAACACGCTGCGACTAATAGGAGCGAAGATACAATGGAAAATGTGGAAAAAACAGGGCAGGTATAAACCAAAACTTATATCCTCTAACCACGCGGGCGAAGTCGCGGGCAACAGCTAGTTTTAGATAAAACCTGACTTTATAATTCAAAATTTGAACCCTTTTTAAACCCGCTCTTAAACAATAAACTTACTTAGCTTTAGCCCATTAGTTAGCCACTATTTTATAGTGCTTTTAGCCGATGGGATATTATAGCTAACGTTATGATATAGCCAATTTTCATTAGCCGTTGTCTATGGCCATCGTGTGTCTAGACTTTAAGAAGTATTAGTTTCTGAGTTAAGTAAGGCTGTAGGTAAGGTAGCAAGAAAGTTTAAAATGAAATTTGTTAAAGGTTTTTATTTTGTAGACCATTAGTTAGACGGTAAAAATTTCCTTGATGAGCTGGCGTCTAGTGGTTGAAAGATCAGATTTATGTGGACTAGGTAGTGGATTCGAAGCTGAATTTCCAAATTACCCTGACTTGGATTTTTTATAGAGTTAGTTACAATAAGCAAGCTCTTCTATTTTTTTTATAGCAACTGCCGTGAGAATGATCTGCGTATTTGTCAAGATTGCCCGACTAGTTTCTGACCTAACCGGAGTCGAACTGGCTCCACCCAATTTATAAAAAGGTACCCTGATACTATGACCTGACCCTAGGCTTTATCTCATGAACCGTGAGAGCTAGACTGTTGGCGTTGCACAAGCAGCAGCAGCTAAGAGTTGATTGCACGGATGGCTGAGCAGTATAGATCAACACTGCCATTTCAATCCCACTGTACGCGACGAGTTTAGTTCGATCCCCGTGTAGGAAGAATATTTGCGTGACCCTTGTAGCTTTTTCTTTGTCTGGGTGTCTTTGTGCAAGTGAATTAAATATTCTGGATATCTCCCTCAACACAAGTGAGAAAAGCAACAAGAATCACACAAAAATCCAATTTTCCGACAATAGTTCCAGAACAAAGGTACCTCCATACATTTCTAAGTTACAAGTTTATAACATTATCTTATTCTATACACAATATCAACTAACAATAGAAATTAAAGCCAACTGCAACCAAATACCAGCATTCAGAAATAGGAATATATATTATTCAATACAGTAGGCAGCGCAGGTGCTGCCTCCATTAGCCAAGCGTATTGTTACACGAACAATGCAAAGTTTCCGTCGGCGCTGTGTGGTGCACTGTACAACTCAATAATCAGTATTGTGAATATTTGTTGGTTGTTTTTTGTTTATAAACAAATTATATTTTTATTAAGAGGATCTCGTGAATAAGCTACAACTGCACAAGTTGATCGATCGTAAGTTAAGCTACACTTGACACGGTCGGGCTATAAATGGGTGACCTATATGTCATGGCGACGTTTTCGGTGTTTTAGGAAGCACGTTATATTGTAAGTTTCTTCACTTATGCCCTCGTATCTGGGTTGAGGAGGTCATATAGGCAGTCGGTCCTTGAAGTCAAGCTCTACATATTATATGGGAGAAAGTTCAAAGTTCTATGGATATTCAAGCATAACTACACCACTTTACACCATACCATTAATACTAGAAGTAGTGTTTAATACGACTAACACGTATAGACAGCACAAAATGTCCAGGACATTTAACAATTAAAACGACCTTAAATAGAGCGCCATGGAACTGGCGTCGACAAATTAACTGCCCGTCGCTAAACGACGCCATCTTTTTTTTGTTCTATTCTATTTAGTACAGGTACTGTGGACAATTTATTTGTGTAATTTATTGCTTGAAGATTGAAAGAGATTAAAGTTGATCTCAGACTTATTTACGGCTTTATTGGAGTTTTGTATATGGTTGAAAATGCTGAAGATTAAAGTATTAATATATATTGAATGTTTATATTATATCGATTTTAATATGTTTTGGTTCTACTGGCTTAATGTATTTTTTTTTAATATATCCTGGTACAACTCACACACATTATCTGATCCCAAGCTAAGCAGAGCTTGTGTTATGGTAACACAACAACTGATAAACTTACTTATATATTTCTAAGTACATACATATTATAGATAAATTACACCCAGACACCAGAACAAATGATCATGCTCATCACACAAGAATTGTCCTGGGCGGGAATCGAACCCACGACCTCCGGTATAGCAGTCAGGGTGGCTAACCACTAGACCTTTCTAAACACTGGAATTTATTTTAAAAGCAATTATAATAACCCTGATATTATATACTATATACTATATTTTAGTATACTGTTTGTATACTAAAATATAGTTAAAGAGCCTAGATTCCAAGTATTGGAATCTGAAATCATCAGCCTATAGCCCAAGCCAACGTGGTGATCAATGCTCAAACCTCTACTATAATGGAAGACTCCTGCGCTCAGTAGCGGGTTTTGTGGAGCATGTAATTTGTAAATTTAATGTTATATGAGATAAATAAAGGCTTTTGAACTGAACTGATATACAAAAAAAACCTGGTTAAAAAGAAACTTGTATTTTATTATAAGTTACAAGCAAACCAAATATAAACAACATAGTAAAATAAAAGAAAACATATCCTCCCACTATTATACCCCGATTCCATTGAAAAACAAATATAAAATTTATTCATCATTGCTATATATTTGTGTTCAATAAATTAAGTAAATAACACAGACACAGAGCAATTGGCACAGTTTCTGCCCGATATTGGCACACAATACTGTATACTGCGGGTGAGGGATTAATTCATTAAATGTATGGATTGATATAGATAGGGTTGGGGATCTAAATGTTGATGGAAGAGTATGCCAAAAAAATGTATGGAAAGTGGATGTGATAAAAACGGTCAAGAAGAAGTCGGAAGACATTTGGTCATTCGTCAGAATCGTATCAACTCTTTCTTTCATCACCATTATCATCATGGTAATGGAAGTGAAGGCAGACACTCTTTTATCGCAATATAAATACATTATAATGTAAAATTAAACAATTTAGCTAGCACAGTTCACTAGATACTCCCTGGAGGCAGACAGACGGACAACCAGACAGGCGGTGCCTTGGCCTTTGGGTACGAAAATCTTAACATCAGTATAGAACACTTTATTACTTCAGACCAAAATGCGTTAGGACATAATAAAGAAAAAGAGGCATATTTTTTCTAAAATATATCATCGAAAACATGTCGTCCTATAAAAGATTTTACTTGATCCAAAGCTATGTTGATCAAAAGGGAGTAGTTAGAAAAGTATGTTCCACTTTTCTTTGCGAATGGAAAACGGCGCATTAAATATGGTTAAATACTGGTTTCACAAAACAGCAACTCTCTATCAATAAAAAAAACATTCATAGGTATTTCTCTATCTATATTTAGACAGACATCTTAAAAGTATTTTGATGGTATTAGACAGTTTCTCAATTAAAACTTGTAATGAAATCTAAATAATTTGCTTTCATAAGAGAACTTCCTTTACAAATATACTGAAGTTTCTTCAAATTTCTCTTTAATTTCTGCCCTAATTAAATACCACCTACTCACATCTCAAATTTGAACTTTATTTCTTTTAAATGAATGACGTCATCGTTAAAAGTACAAATCTGAATATTTTGTTCCTATGTTTGTCAACATGAAACAACTTTTTCAATTTGAAAAATAATTTTAGTGTTAAATAGCCTATGTATAGAGTAAGGCTGTAGGATATATACCACCACGCTATGATTAATAGGAGCAGAGCAGTAACGAAATAATTTGTTACAAAAATTGGGAACAGCGCACTCTAAAACTATGGATCTGGTTTAAAAAATCTTACTTACATATCTTAACTTAAACACGCCGACGAAATATATTAAAGAACAGTAAATTAGAAGCACATAAAAATACATTTTTGTAATATATCTCATTTCATTAAAACTGAAATCAACCAAAAACTGAAAAATAAACGCGAAAGCTCTTCATAAAACGACGTACCGATCCAAACTAAAAACAATTCAGCTTCCAACGCAGACCTATCAATCTACTAGACAGTCCACTTAATTAACTCAAGCTGGTTACATCAAGTTGCAGTCTCACCGACTGCCCATTAACCAAGGATTTTCGGACAAAAAATATCCGTAAACACTTCGTTACAAGTTCCAGATTTTGTGGAATGTTTTTGGGTAGTGACTAAACTGTTTTCAGGAAGAAAACACCGATCTGATTGGTACTGTAAATAAATATTGGTTTTGTGATAGATTTACCGCTAATTTCGGGTTAAAAGGTTGAGGAATGTACTGGGCAGTAACATGGTTTTGAAGTTTTTTGCACAAGTGTTTTGTAATTCAGATTTTCCACCTCATAACTAGCAGTCAGTTTCTGGCCTTACAAAATGTCTTAAACCTCAGATTATAGAATTTATTACC
Source organism: Trichoplusia ni (assembly GCF_003590095.1). NCBI lineage: Eukaryota > Metazoa > Arthropoda > Insecta > Lepidoptera > Noctuidae > Trichoplusia > Trichoplusia ni. Next base: position 521,398 of record NC_039501.1, read on the forward strand.
TTGTTGTAAAGCCGCCACTAAAATATACTTACTAACTACTTCAAGACTATGTATGTACATCATGCCATTAGGTATTGTCCTGTAAAAATAGTTTTATGTGGACAAGAGAAAAAATAGACTGATACCAGAAACTTGCCAGATTTAACTGACTTCATTGCAGTCTAATCTCTGTTTTATCTGCGTATGCTATCCGACTGTTGGATTAAGACCTTACTCCATTTTATCCATGGACACCATATCCATGATCCTGTTCATAACTAACGCATCCTATTTGTATTGTCCACAGAGTAACTATATCGTACTCCAAGAACATGACGTACGCGGAACTGGTGATCACGGATGTGAAGCCGGAGGATGAGGGCGTGTACCGGTGTGAGATCACGTACCTGCAGGTTGGCGAGGACTGCAACACCGTGCAGATCACGGATTTCCATACTTACAGTGAGTACTTAGTGCGTATTTTTGTAATGATTCATTATTAAATGATGCAATTGGCGGTGATGTGATTGCCAGTTCGATCGCGACCTCGCCGCGTCAGCTCATGATTAAGGTCTCCGGTTGGATCTGAAACTAGTCGGACAATCCCGATAAATACTTTGCATCATTTAATAACTTATGTACTGCGTTTGCGTAATTTTAGGTGAGGGTTTGGGTTTGTAGATTACACGGATAGCCGGGCAGTTGAGGTCACCACGTCAATGGACTATGCGCGAAGTGCTGGTTTCGATCCCCGTACAAACGTTTGTCAGCTTCATGACGACTTGTGACATCCTGACTCTGGATGTTTGCGGGCATGTGACTTGAATGTTTGTGAATACCCCCGTGATACAAGGATGATATAAATTCATTAGAGCGAGAGTAGTATTCAAAAAATATGGCGGACTATGGTGATTAATATCCCATTTAACTAGTGTTGTTAGTTTACCATGTTTTAATAAGTACATGTACGTTGAATTGATTTAAATTTGATCATAGCTTCAACATTTTGTTTGCCTTTGGCGGAACCATAGGTTTTACCAAAAATTATACATGTAATATCAGTTTAGCTTGTTAACTACAAATAAATGAATTTTGAATTTGTATTTTGTGGGAAATAGTAGGTAGGAAGGTGTTGCAATATTATAAAATCTTTCTTACAACATACTATAAAAAAATAGTTTTTTAGGAAAAATGTTAATTATCGTCTATAATTTCATATCTTAATGAATTATAGTTTGGATGCTTATAGTTTTAAATATTTGTCACTAAAAATTAACACTATAGCAATTTCGGCTTAAACCTTATTTGCTAGAAAACGTAGTTACATAAAAACTGATAACCTTTCCTAACTAAAGAGAAAAAAAAACATGAAAAATCTCTCTTGAAATAAATTTAACACACTTTGATATTCTTTACTCTTTTCTCTCATGCACCAAGATTTTAGTGTACCCAACTAAAAGTTGTCAAAGTGTTCAGTGTACGGGGTGTTGTAACTGAGTGGACATATCGCGCTCATAAGTCGTGTCAACATGACAGCCAATCAGACGTGACTAGTGACATAGAGAGGGGACACGGCCGATATCGATATCGATACGAATATTTGTGTGTTTTTTTGCTGGGACAGTGTGTTTTGATGCTTTGTTTTTGAGTAGCTGTGGTTTTGTAAAGGTAATTTGTTTGCCTATTAGTTTATTTTAAGAGTGTTTAGTTATTGCCCTACAAATCTTTCATAGTTTTGTCTCCATTTACAGCAATAAATATTACTAATACTCACTCACTATCACTATAAACAATAACTGGCAAAATAATTCCAAAGTATTTACAAATCCCGTTTTGTTTTAAAAGGTTACAGAAATCAAAATACGTTAATTAGTGTTACTTATGAAATATCCCTTTTAATAATAAACGAAACTCAAAAAGTTTGGGCTGTCAAAGTTATTAACGCCTTCAAAGTGAGCCTATTACATTAATAGCTATCAATTACGAAGCTTGTGTAATGAATAATAGCAATTATTGTACTTTTCCACTTAAGGTACCTACAATTCAAACATAATTTTCTTTTATCGATATATCGATATACCAATTTCCCATCCCTTCAGCCCGTTAGGTCCTCACTAGGATATTACGTTTGTTCCGCCTCGGGCAGCGCGTTTCTGTGAGGTGCCACACTCCATCTCTGTCCAACACCCATAACAGAACATATTACATCCCTTTCCCTCGCTATAGCATACATCTTTTCCCATGGAACAAATGGATGAACGATATTTTATTCGATACTAAGATGTTGGTATATTTTCTAGGTTTTTAGTGAAGTGTGTTTTCTTGTTTAGACTGACTGGAATATCTTGTGTAAAGCTTCTCTCCAATACTGTTTAAATCGTTGAGGTTTTTGATAAATATCAGTACTTTACATAGAATAAGTGCCTACGTGTAAAACCATTATATCTCATGCACAGGATGCTATAGTATTCCATAGTAAGAGTTGCAGGCCCTGCAACTAAATCAAAGTCACGACATTTGTCCAAAGAAATGTCATTTCTGTACATTTGAAAGTTTTCTATTCGTATTCGTCTTTCACTATGTAAAATTGTTTATGTCCATTGTAACGTATCTGTTACGTCTATGGTCACAATGGTCGTCTATCCACCAACCACCTGCCACAAGAGTTGCTTAACCTGCATAATTAATGTTATAAGCATGAGCCATGTAAAATATTACTTTTATTACACCGCTTAAAATATTCGTACAAGCAAATCTGGTATCCGGTATTGCAATGTGGTATTTCGAGCAATATTCTTAAGGAAAATGAACAATATAAAAACGCTTTTTACAAAGGCGTTTAATTAATACTTTGACGCAAAAATTAACGCTGCGATTCCAGAGATTTGAACGTATAACCTCGGGGTATATTCGACCCATCTTTCGTTTTGCAACCCTAATTTGACCCGAGGCGTTTGAGTGTTAAGCTTTAAATTAGAAACGATACGGTGCAGTAGGGTTAAGTCTGAAAAGTAACATTAAATGTTGTTACGCATCTTTTATATGTTATTAGTTGTACCGTAATTTATTGCCAGACCCCGATCATACCGGGAACCAACTACAGCAACAAAAATTGCATAAAAAAAACACATTCATATCGGTCCAGCCGTTAAGGAGGACTTTAGTGACATACGCACGTATAGTAGAATGGAGTAAATAACGGTGGGATGCAAAATAATTCTGTAAATATTTCTCAAATAAGAGGCTTCTTTCTAAGTGACGAGTGTACACGCAGATATCATTATACGCTGGCTCTTAGGGGTTGGCTATTTCAGATTCCACTTTACAAATCAAGCTTTCCTTTTTGACTTACAAGGCACCTTTCCATCCATTTGTCAACACACAACAAACATCTTATATACCGTAATAGAAAACTTGGAATTTTCACAAATGTATTACTGATATCAAAACAAATATAATAAAATAAAAATACAAGAATAAGCAAAGATTGGAACCGGTCATAAATATGTTAGATAGCCAATTTATTAACAAGTTGGTTTTAATTTAATCCTTTTGTACGGAACCTTCATCGTCGCAATCCAACTCGTACTTCTCCGTATCCTTAGAAACTCGTACCCTGTGGTCATAGGCGTGATGACTAACTCAGCTATCCTCTTCCAGTCCAAACTGCTTAATTAAACATTTATATTGCTTAAATCTTTGAAGCGAATGTAATTGTTGAGAACCTAAGCTAATATTTCCATAATATAATCAACAGTTACTGAGAAGGATTTCTTGTCTGTTTGCGAAGGCTCAGGCGCTTTTATAAAAATTGTTACTTAATTAATAAAATTTATTAAGAAGCTCTGTTTTAGTTCTAGTTAGAAAGTATGTGCTGGCTTCCGTACGACTAGTTAGCTTAACAAAAAAGAAATGAACTTTTCCGGAGTTTAGCAAATTAAAATCAATGTTTGTTTCCAAGACGCCATATCCCAACAGTGTGTTGGTGACATTCTGAAAAAATATTGATATATTGAATAACGGTTTACTCGTAATAATCGGGATTTATCGTGCATCTAGACGCGTTACTGTAAGGTATTAAAGTGCCTGGAAAAAGGCCTATTTGAAACGAAACACTTGATTTTTTATTTTTTTGATAGCCCTCCTAGTTTTGGCAAAAACCGGTGTCCTTAATCATGATCTAACACAGAGTTTTCATTTTTTTATTTTCAGTAAATTAATAACACATCCAGTTCCCAATTATAAAAAAAGCATAAACAAATTAAACACACGCCAACAATTCACAAAATAAATCAGCAATATTCATAAACGAGCCAATTTCATGACTCCCCTTATAGGGTCCATAATGATAAATATTCAACCTGCAGAAAATAGCCCTAAGCCCCAGCTTTTATTGTGAAAGGGATTACGTAGGGTCGAACAGACCTCCAGTAGTTAGAAGTGTGAGTAATGGAAGGTTATAATATAATACAGTTATGTTTCAGACTGATGTCCTTAGCCCTGTGTGCAGTTAAGGGTTACTTGTTTCATACGAAATAGATTTTATGAGGGAAGGTATTAATGTGATTATATTGTAAAGTTTGGTTGAAAAGAAGGTTATGAATCTTTGGCTGGCAGTGGAATCTAAGATAGATCCATATAAGTATATAAACAACGAAGAAATTCAAGCGGAAATGATTTAATTCTAATATCTAATAATAATGTAGGTCGGACGCCGACGCTCATAGACAATAGAAAATCAAATTTTCAGTAAAAATTGGTCAGAAAACAAAATAACCTAAAAGCCTTTCTTTTTTTTCTTTTCTTATTACTGCAACGGAAAAACATCATCAGTGTAATTTTCATCTGTCTAGCTATTCGTGAGATATAGCTTGGTCACTGATGACAGACGGACAGCTGAACTTTAGTCAGAGGTTGTAATTTTCATCCTTTGGGAACGGAACTCAAAAATATTTACATCAAAAAGCAATTAATAATAAATCCTGGTTAACCTATTTATAAGCTTAATGGTTCCTAAATGAAGACATTCAAATTTCTTAACATGAAAGCAAAATTCCCCAGGAACGTGGGCGGACACATCTCAAGACAGACAATGAATGAAGTCATGTTTAATTAGAGGAAGAGGAAAATATTAACAAAATTAATTAGGTCGTGGGTTCGATTCTCACAAAGGTTTGTCCTTTGTTTATTTGTGTGATGTTCATAATCATTCTATGTGAGAGTAATTTATTTATAATATTACTAGCTGTTGCCCGCGACTTCGTCCGCGTGGTTAGAAGAAATTGCGACTATAACTTGAGATTTAAACTATCCTATCTCTCAAGTTGGATTGAACTGCACATGGTGTGCGAATTTTATTATATCGGTCAAGTGGTTTAGGAGTCCATTGAGGACAAACATTGTGACACGAGATTTATATATATTAAGATTATTATATGTTTCTAGCATCATTTAATTACTGATTAGCACGAACAAGAACGAAGCAAGAATACTCGGCTATCCGATTATCGACCAAATTTATTTTATTTTACACTAGTCTACCTATTTTATTCCAAAAAGTTCATCTACATTATGACGCATATTACGTAATAAACCAAGAAAGCCATTCGATTTATTTTACACCACAATTTCCAAAGCTAAGATAATACTGTTCGCTATTTCAACATTAATTCACCCAATTAGTTTTACGGCACAACTATTCATGAAACTAGAAGATAAGGATCGCAATCCCATTTAACACTAAACAAGACGTTTACTCTCACGTAAACTGCCTAAATTACGTTAAACCCCCATATACCACATTAGCCAAAAATCCCCAAATCTCAAAATCCTAACCAATTGGCCTACGCAAATATCGCACCAAATTTTACAAAATGCAAAAATAATTTTCGCCAAGCAAATTACCACTTGGGAAATATTGTGGGAAAATAAAAGGAAGAGGGTAACACAAGCCAAAGGCATGTTTCTTTGGCCACAAGTAATCCGAAAAGGACATATTTTTAAAGGGAATAGCGGTTTTTAATCCTCCCTTTTCAACGAAAGTTTTTGATGCTGTAGCTTGTACCTACAGTATGTAAAGAGCCCTTTAGGATGTGCGATTTTGGGCATGTTTTACTTGTAATTTTGTTGCGGCAATTCTGGAGAGGTTAAAATATACTTTTTGGGAACTGGAAGAAAACTTTGGGTTCAAAATTATGTTAGTAGGACAAATTAAAGAAATTAAACTTCTTTGTGGATTATTATTTTTTCTGGAATTAAGAAAAAAATTAAATGCTAAGGATAGGTTATTGGAATTGTCGACGACTGGAGATCAAAAACTTTGTTGAAGTCCTAAGCGAATTTAAATTTTATTATATCCATAACACAAACAAACATAAAGAAGACATTAATTAATTACACATATCTTCACCAACTAAGAAACCCGACAAATCGTACGAAAACGATCGTATCGTCCTCCCTAAAATACATTGAAAAGTTTATTCAGAAAATATTGGTTGAACCTCTGAAAGCACCGCTAGCAGTGGGGCGGTGAATTAAAATGTCGCAAACTGGATACCTGCGAGACGGCTCACATTCATCACTGCGAGAACACTGCTCCAGGTCTCTATGCCTGAATAGGTTTAAGGGCTAAAATCGATTGGCAGGTTTTTAGCTTCGTAATTTTGGATAGTTGGAAAGTTTTTAGCGTATGTGTGTGTATGGTATTGATATTGTGAACTTAAGTATGTGTTTGTTTGTCGAGCTTTTATTTTTAAATTGCTGAACCGATTTTAATTGCTGGAAACCTAGGTTATTAATGATTATAATATAATCCCTGGTAAATTTTACATTAATTTCTTGTGCATAAATTAGTTTGATTTCCGATTTATACAAATTCTGAAGCATAAGTTTACCAAACTACTCCATAGTTAATAATAAATGATTCATGAATGATAATGATAATGAATAATTATTGATTTGATTTGTGAAAATAGCTTTATAGTATAATACACTGGTTAAAGATTACACCAGAACAATTAATATATTAATCACGAGATTAAAGTGTAATGTGTCAAAATATACTCTGACTAGTGTGTTTAACACTTTCATTACGAGGCGGCCTTATCAAAGGATTTGTGTCTTTGATCTTACCGCCTTTGTCTTGTGCAGACGGGTCGGTAACCTGTGTTTAATAATGATTAGCAATCATTATTGTATTAAATATTAACTGCGGGAACTTCAGCTTTTTAAGGAGAAGTTTAAACCAGTTGATTAATTCTTTTTAATACTTGGATGAGAAAAAAATTGAGAAAATTTCCATATTACCAGCGTGCTCTTCTGTCAAGCTATGTTCTGGTTAACTTCAAGTCTTATCGAATAAAACTGAATCGTGATTTATAGAGTATCTGCCGACACGACCTCAAATAATTTTTTTATTTTCTAGTATATATTATTATGTATCCCTATTTTACTTGAATGCTATTGAAACTTTTATTAGCAACTGAGAAGCCTTAATCCTTGCTTAAGACTTCATTACACAGAAGCGAAGTGAACTTTTCATCTTCTTGATAGTAAAACTAGCTGTTGGAACTATAATGAAATAACATCAAAAAATGCAGTAATTTCCCAAAATAAATGATTGTCCGAAAAAAATTATAGAAATAGGCAAATCGTACAGTTCGACTTTCTTAGATCAGGGTATTTACAGACTATATAGACATAGGAAAAGAAAGTTTCGAGAGGATTCTAGTCAGACTTGGACTCAAATCAAGTACGAAAAAGTTAACGCTGAACGAAAAGTAGACAGACAAAACGGTAGTTATAAATAACCCTAGGGAATAAAACGAAACATCTAAGAAACAATGAATCACCGAAAACTGTGTATTATACGCAAAAACGAAAACACATAACACTTTACCCGACTGAGCTAAAGGAAGGAAATGTCGTACATATCACCATGGTACGGAGAAAAATGCACTTTTAGTCGCTCGATTTATTCGTATACTTTATACATTGCGCGCTGGGCGTGTGCAGGAAACGCCTCACCGGAACACAACCTACAATGGTTATGATACATTGTGTTTCGCACGATAACGCTAAAGTGATTCAGTGGTAGGATGGCACGAATTGGATGGATTTATAGGGGAAGTGAAAAGTTATTATTTTTCATTTATTTTCCAAGTGAGTGCTGTCGAAAATTCTCAGTTTTATGTTTGCTGCGATATTTCATATTGCTTAATATTTTTATTTTAAGTTTCCTCTCGTCTTGAGCCATTAAAGTAGATCTCTTAAAAACGTATTATTTTTGTTGGGGAGAACATAAAATTTTGTTACGACGTGAATATATTTTATGGAAATATGGACTTTTAAACGCAGATATTCATAAAGATTTATAAAAAATTACATCTTGTGCTATTTTATATAAAAAAAATATGCAGAAGCTGGTTACTTACTTTATTGAAAACCGATCTAGTTCGACACTGAGTGGTCTGTATAAAGAAGTTATAAAAAACATTTTTTTTTATTTAATACCTCTTATACAAACAATCACAATAGCGGACTTAATACCAGATGCATTATTATATTAATCCAAGATAAATACTGCTAAATTTAAATATTGACGTCACAAAGCTTTCTAAGAAAACTAAAAACTAGAAATCTGCTTAACAAACGTTTTGACTTGAGCTTAAATAAACGCCTAGTAAAAAATAAGATGAACGAAAACAGTTCACGCTAAAGGTGTGTCCTAACATAGAACCGGAGTCCTCTAGAATAGAAAACGACAAACACTTCTGAGTCATAGTCTGAAAATACTAAAAATGTACGGATGAAAGAGAAAATTTTGAAAGGCGTAAAGCTAAGTACATATGTTATCTTAATATATGCTTATAAATTATCAGTCACGTCGTTTGTCCGCGATGAACTCCTAAGTACTTTCCCGATTTTAGTTTTTTTTAATATTACATTACATTTGTTTTTCCATCGCCTTTCGTTTAAAATTGCGTTTTTAGACAGAAATACACAAAAAGATTGTAAAGTTGTTAAATAAAGTTTATAAGTGGTGGATTTCTTTTCCATTTTGTGTAACTTTTTGTAAATTTTCAGGTAGATGACGACCTGAAGACATTGAGTTACTTACACTCCATTGTCATGAAATGTTTTATTATTATTTCTTTCATTAATTATTTTATTTGACAAATGAAACCTACCTTTTTAAAACTCTGTTTTCGGCCTGACCACTCAGTAAACACCGGAACCACAAATTCACACCTCATTTAATGCCAACACGACCTACTTATTGACTCAATGTTATATGTAACCGCAAATATACATACATACAACACGAAATGGTACAAGAATACACCATAAATAAACTTGATTTAATACATATGTCACTTTATAAAAGTACTGGCTGTCACCCGCGGGCTATACCGTTACAACTTGAAAATGATCGTTAAATGAAATTATAATCTGGATAAAAACTATCATATGTGCTAATCCAGGTTATAAACTATCTGCGTACCAACTTTAGTATTAATTCGTTTAGTCGTTTTTGCGTGAAAGACTTGAAACATCTATACATACAACTTTCGCGTTTATAATATTATTAGGATAAAAAGTATGCTTCACAAATATGAATACTTGTCTTCAGTCTTGTTATCTTCGTGTATGAGATGTTTGTGAGACCATCGGATACAAGAATTAATGTCCTTAGAAGAATAGGCTAAAAAAGTATATCTCATGAGTTGATCGATTAGATTATTATTACTTCATGGCAATAAATTATTGTAACAAAAAGCTATTGCTATGAAAATTTACTTCAAATTTTCAAAAGAAAACCTCTATTCAAACGCTGTACATGTGTCCCTACCCTAACAATGTCTGACATATCTCACGTAGAGAATACATAACTCTTAGCACCTACATTCGTAAGACATATGTCTTATAAAATATTCCCAGCACTACGTACTATTCAGCCATTTTGAATATTACTAGGTATGTATGTTTCAAGTATTTCCAAAATGGCGGAATGGACTTGTCTTTTATTTAGTGTTGTTTTATGACCTATTTTGCTAAATCCTTATTGATATTGTATGCCTTTTGTTAAAAAGCTGTATATAAAAACGCAACCTTATCAAACAGGCACCGCTGTCTGCCCATCGGTTTTTAGGCTGTATCTCGAGAACATTGATAGCGAGGCAGTTGAAATTTTGTAATGTACCAGCTGTTGCCCGCGACTTCGTCCCCGTGGATAGAAGATATAAGTTATGATTTATACCTGCCCTGTTTTTTTCACATTTTCCATTGTATCTTCGCTCCTATTAGTTGCAACGTGATGGTTTATAGCCTAAAGCCTTCCTCGATGAATAGTCTATTCAACTCAAAAATATTTTTTCAATTTGGACCAGTAGTTCCTGGGATTAGCGCGTTCAAACAAACAAACAAACTCTTCAGCTTTATATATTAGTATAGGTTTATGTTGGGCTAAAGCCACTATAAGTTGTTATGGATATTCTGCAATACCTTCAACAATAAAGTTATCCATTTATTTTCCAAATATATAGGAATCTGATATTAATTAAGCATGATAAATTTGATAAATGTGGCTCATTTTTTTTCCACGCAGTAACTGTTTCGCATTTGACTCTTTAAAGCAATCAATATCATTGTTTGTTTTGGAGATGAAAGTAATAGTAATAAATACCTTTGGTATATTTTTATCATCTAACTATCTAGATTTAGAACAGGCCTTTTAATACTGAATGAATAGCTATATTCTTCAACCAGTCTCTATACGTTATATCAAACAAAATATTTGTGTATCAATGACTACATTTAGAAAAAGAAAAGCTTTATAAGGCAGTATCAATATAATATAACATCAAAATTATTCCCCACCCAAAAACACGAAATACCTTGAACTCATTAAAAACTAGAGAACCTTCATAATGGGTGTCCTGCAATGACTACAATGTTCCGAATATACTGAGCTGTGACGTCACAGTGTCGTAATGGACGTACCGTCATTACACGACGTGGCGTTATGAGCGTCATCACCGAGCGGTTACCGGGCGGTGATGTGGACTAGGGGTGGGAATGCTATTTGAAGATTTATCGATAGCATTTATTGGGGTTTTTTTTTGCATTGCGTTATTGTTGTAAAACTTAGTTTAGTGTGATAAAAAAGGGTATTACAGAAGTATATAGGTACCTGTTAAATATTTACATACCGTTGTTTTTGTTAAACGAACCTTTTCACATTTGCCATAAAAACAGTATAGACAACTGTATATTTTGGAAATCCAATCTATACAACACCAACCACAAGAAAAACAAATAAATATTCACATATTTAATCTAAAAATTGTTGACGTCAAAAAAACATACGATCAAGGAAAACCATTTTATCTTACCCTAGGGGCTATAACATGTCTCTCCTGATGTGTTTAGAAAATAAACAAAATTGAACAAAAATTGAACAAATAATATCAACGGTACAGATGAATAATGTATTAGGATATATTTATCTTCTATTGCGCTGCGATCATTGGTTTATGGTAATTTTTATTTTATTGCAGACAGGGGGAGAATTTGTCTTTTTTTCGTTTCTGATAAGTTCGGGTTAAACGGGTTCAAGAGACAAGATATTTTAATATTGTAAGTTTTGTCTAGCGTGTAAACGACTGAATAACTTCGAGTCATATCAATTTAAATAAAAATGTTGGGATTATTGATGGACCACTTTGGCCAGTTGTTTTTTTTTTTTGTAATCCTCTTAAACCTTAGTTTACGGAAGGTTTTATTACTTAATTAAGAAAATGATTTTAATGGAGTGTCATGGAAGGGGTCCAGGTTATATTATATCCCAAAATATAAAAGTTTATCGTTATTTCGGCTAGCAATCTTTTTACATTTGTTTGTGTTTTAATGTAATATAATATTTATGTCGATAAATAATGTGATTGGTGTCCCATCCCTAGATCGTCGAAAGGGTCCTACTACACTCATTTCACGTGACATTACTCGAGTTGACCCGTCCTATGGCTGTTGTAGAATGTTGTTTGGTTTTAGTAATAAGCGGTAGCGGGGGCGAGTTAATCTTACGTTTCGATATAATGGGCCTTTTTCTAAAAAAAAAGTTTAAAGCAAATTGGGAGATATTATACATAATTATATCAATTGGATTTCAAATGTATTATGTATATTGACGTAGGTACATTAACAAAACAGAACATATATAGTATTAATCGGTTGGCGTTGATCTTTTCTGTTACCTTAATTTGAGTTTGACTTTGAAAGCGATAGAAAGATGACTTAAACGCATATCGCAGGGGTTGGTATGAGGTGACGCCGAACATTGGATTGTGAAAAAGGTTCAGAGATCTTCGCTTACCAATAGGACTGAGCAAAAGCGTGCATGATATAGACATGAATGATTTCAATGAGGCGATAAAAAATAATCAAATCTTCGCATTGACCCTACCTCAAGAAAACAGTAATGTTAACAATATCTCAACGCCCTCTAAGCCTTTAACTTGACACGATCATTACACGAATATTCGACAATCATTGGGCCCAAAGCGAGCGCATTTTTTACGAATGTCCCGGATTTGGACCGGGATAAAAATGGCCCAGTTTTCATCGTCGTTTGACCGGTAACGTTACCTCGTATATCAAATGCGGTAAAGAAGATTACCGGTATTACCTTACCTACGGTAGGCAGGGATCATGGGTCACTGGCTAAAGCTGACAGGAGTTTTATTGTTGTGATGTTGTTACTGGATTATCTGTAGTTTTCTAGATGGATTCATGCTTATGTTGACCCAAAATCTCTTTTCTTCAATACTCAATAGTTTTATTACATACACATATATTCTTAGATTCTTCAGGCAAGTTCTTTTTGCTGATTGAAGGAGAACTTTGAAGAATTTAATACAACATACTCTTTAATAAATTTGTTGCCCAAACATTTATATTTTTATATTTTGCGGCTTCACACAAAGTCTTATTACCGATTTACAAATCGAATATATCAAGACAAACAAAAGAATCCCACGAAATCTCATAAATATTACAATCAAGATTCACTTTAAAGCAAACTGAACCTATAACTTTAGAATTTAAAGTCCAAAATCAATCACAATTAAAGTAACATAGAAGGAATTTAGTTGGCGGCCATAACTCAAGATTACTGAAAGCTGAAGATAAGCCATGAGTCTGAAACGAGGGGAGACTTATTCACGATAGCGCAACTTGAGATCGCTCCATTGGATCTCAAGTCAAACATGATCGTGAAAATTTTTCCTTTCGTTCACTACCAAGTGCATAATTAGGGGCAACATAAGAAGGCTAACGTGGATTTCGTGTGGTTAAGAGTGGGCTCTGCTAATTTGTGGATATTCAATAAGTTTTGACAAACTTCTGTGGGAAATCAAGCGTCTTCTCAAAAACTTTATTATTGCATTAAAACTATTATTTAATAATTTCTGCAATTCATCGTACGTCTTTCACTCACTCCCCTATCCCCCTTTTTTCTCATACTATCCCGCTCTCACTCGGTCTACAACCTTGACACTCAGCCCTTTCATGCCCACACTTCTAATAATCGATTTTGAGTTGTAGGTTCTCAGTTAAACCACGGAATGAACTACAATATACATACGCATATGTACAATACACAAAAAAAAAACAGAATTTCATGCCATTCCTTAGAGAATATTTTACGATCAAACTTTCGGTTCAAACCATGCCCTTTACCAGGACGCGGTTTGACGGTGAATGGCTACTTAATACTTTAAAATAAAATGCTCATTTCAAAGCCATCTGTTTGAGGATCTGGAAACCAGAGAGCATGGCTACCAGCTTCGATTGGAACTAATGTATGGCCAAAGAATGCTTGACTTATATTTGCTCAGCTGAATATATTTTTCTCAAGTGGATGCACGTGATTGGAATGCTTAGTTAGGGATGATAAAATAGTATATTAATGATAGTGGCAGAATGATGATGATGATGATGATATTGTGAAAGAATGCATAGTGTGAGGAGCAAGGATGCATAGAGTGAGGATCTAGTCGACGATAGGGTACGATAAAAAGCGGAATTTAATTTTAAGGCATCTTTTATTTGCTGCTAGATTATCTAGATTAACGTAATAAAATAGGCGAAAAATAACATTTAAATTAAAGATAAATATCAAGGTTTTCTTATACTGTTATGTATCTTTTCTTTTAACGCGGCGTTTTACAGATATTCAAACAGCATTTGTTGATCATGCAAATTCTGGTACTACGCGGCGATAGAAAACGCGACACGTCGCATTAGTATGTATTGTGTATTTTTGCAAGCATTATAAAAGTTAAGTAAAAAACTAAAGACAAGCAAAAAGAATACATAAACCGTAACTAATAAAGTAACAATTCAAACAACAAAACGTACAAACATGTCTGAATACACAAGTTATATGGAGACTGAAGATGTGTAAAGTTTCATCCCAAAGTCATTAGCTGCACGTGTTATAACTAACGTAGGGAATATACAACAAGTCCTATGTAAGATTAAATCTATGTCTAAGCTTATAACAGCAATTTAAATCTTATATCTTGACTAAAGTATAGAAATAAATGAAAACAATGTCTTTATTACTTATGTGAGGATAATACATAGGTACTTAAATGATGCGATGGTTTAATAACGCGTATTATATCGGAATTGCACGACTAGTTTCGGAGCCAACCGGAATATTTATCATAAGCTTACACGACTAAACGCGTCTTTCAAGTAAAAACTTCGTCTTTTAATGTTCGAATGTCATGCTGTGTTTGGGTAAATGGGAGACGTTCTTCAAGAAAACCAGTTTTCTGTTAAAGAGGTTGTAACACTTTTTTTTTCCTAGCCTACGTTATCCCACAGCTGGGCAAAGGCCTCCCTAAATCCCTCCACGACTCTCTATTCTATTTTAACACTTATAGGTGTTGAAATATAATTCAGATAAAATTATGTGTTAATCCATGGTGACAGCTACGTGCATACCAAATTTCAATGGAAGAAATTGATCCAGAAGGTTATGCAGAGAGGGACCAAACAAGCAGTCGCATATTTTCGCATTTTAATGTTTGTTTGATACACACGAGAATCTTTCAAATGGATTAAGCAAAATTCGACTTAGAACCTACCACACAACACAAGCTAAATAAACGCATGTTATATAAAACTAGCTGTTGCCCGCAACTTCGTCCGCGTAGTTAGAAGATATAAGTTAGGAATTTTTGAACGCAAGCCTTCGACGATGAATAATTTTCCCTGTTTGCAACAAACAAACAAACAATCAAACAAACTCTTCAGCTTTATATATTAGTATAGATTATATTTTTCATCTCAATTCGTTCTCGTGTCGCCACTTTCAACTGCACACACAATAACACTAGTTCTCTCTGTTTTATCATATCGGATCTTGAACTTTATTTATTATTTCAAAAAGTCGAAACTTGTATTTTATCTATTGACGAACTTAAATACTCAAGTCGTTTTTAAATCAGATAGTCGACGAACAAGATGCAACTGTTTGATAACTGTGAATTGAATTTTGAACTTTTAGTTGTTGTTTTAGATTTCATTATTGAACTTACTTTGATAGTGATTGGAACTTTGTTAATGAAGTGCTTTGACCAGTATATAATTATATTAACTTTTGTGTTTTTTTTTATTATTTATGTAATAATAATTTATCGAGATAACACTACTAGTTTCGGATATAGTGGAATGGACATAATAATTACGCAAAGCGCAAGTCCCGGTTGGGTCTGAAACTAGTCAAACAATTCAAATAAATACGCGTGAGGAACCCGTATTCAAAAATCGAAAATCAAAATTGAGTAATACTCCAAATATTATAACATAATATTAATTTATATTTAAGTTAAAGTAAGAAATACCTGAACACTAATATTCGTATAGCCACTTGACATAAGTAATCAAAATTATCCGGTTAAAGATTAACATATCATTAAAACCAACACACAAAACTTCGGCTTAAATGAAACAGCAAACACATCAAGACCAAAATACTAAAAACAAAATCAAAATTGCATAAAACGAAATTCTGTTTGCCCAAAAACCCTGAGCAATTGAATTTAAATCCACATTATTTGGATGCTAAACTACACCGAACAAACTGAGGGATATTCGCTGAGTATGCTTCGACAAAATTCTCTGTAAAATAAATATCATTCGGAAAACTAAAGCCTTCGTTACAACTGGGTTTCGGCAGCTTGCTTTGTTCATCGAAATATAAAATAGTTGAACACGTTTCCCTGTTTGAGAAGATCTGTTAACCATTTGAATAAATTATGCTGTTACAGAAACATTTTTTTTTTTGTAGGAATGGGATTTTCTTTTGAGTTTTCGAATTTGGTACACAGTAACGTAAATAGTGAAACCTTATACTATAACTTAGGCTCCAGTGCCTCTTTTTATCCGACCAAAATACAGTTGCTAAGGCCAGAAAGATGGGTGTCTTATTTGGTTTCTTTTGACAATTTCACAGTTTTAATTATTTAACTCGTTGAAGAATTCTTGCACAAAATTCACACTTAACACCAAAGGAATAAAATTGAAAACGATCAACAACTATGATATCATGGGCAAACAGAAAGACACGTCAAAAATATAACACGCCTGTTACTGCGTCAGGGATAAAAACTTCGATATTCACAAGGATACTGACCTACGCAACTATGTATTTAAAAGCAACAAAAGCAAGCATTTCCATTCGTAATTGGAGCCATTCCTACCCAGAGCACGAGCATTTTAAGGAAGCTTAGAGGAAATTAATTAAGCAACACGCGTCCCTACTTCTGATAGAAAACTCCGTTCAAAGAATTTAGAAAGTTTGCCTTTAATTAAATCCGAATAAAACGAAATGTAAGAAAAATATATTAAAGTGTCGAGTGGTTTGTTTTCCAATCGTCGTCTTGCAAAATCAAGTAATTAATGTTTGTAAGATGAACTGCGCCTTCTTTTGTCTTTCATTGCTGATTTGTTTTTGTTATGATTGGACTTGAGATAGCTAGAGGCGACCTTTAAATGCGATGAACTAAAATTCTTGTTAAATTAAAAATACATAACAAGACCGACAAGGATATTAATTTTGAAGGATCTAAGAAATTTATTAAACTTTGATCAGATCTATGAAGAACTGCAATTAGGTATAAGGTGAACTATTCCCGTCTAGTAATTATGACAATACACCTGCTATAGGATAAGAAAGTTTTCATCGCCTTCAAAAAGAAAACAAATCCTTTATTCGCCTGTATTTGTAGCTAAAACCTTATTAAGTAGCTCTTTCCTGCGACCAACAAAATGTCCCTGATAGGGTGAATAGAGGCTCTACATTTTAATTGAAAATTGCACCAAATAAAACCATTTGCCTCATAAAGCTTATATCTCAAATTTACAGAATACATGCAATGTACTCCATTACCAACAGCGGAGCCATGATTAATACATTCGAAATATAACTAAACCCAACTGAAATTTAAACCAAAAACATGACTTATCAAGCCGCAATACCAGTCCCGGTACTACCAACAATTCAAACAAGACTGGATCTATTGTGGAAGCGAGACACAACTAGTTCCAATATACTTGCTGTCTTACTCCCACAACCGCAACAGTTTTGCTTTGAGATACCACAGTCAAGAGGCCTGATCTTAATTAACCTAAATTCCGAAAGCTCAAAGGAAGACATAACATGCCCGACCATGTTCAAAGAAACTTCACAAAAGACTGCATGCGAGCATATGCGAAGTTTATAATAAGCAAACACTGCCTCAAATGCACCAAAACTGTAATTTGGAATGCGAGAATTTGAGGCCAGAGTTGAATCTTCACATAGTTTTAAATGCACTCGAATAGAAATGTTTATACGTTTTAATAAGTTCCAGTTTTGCGGTAGGCGGGGATGCAAGAATTCGTGTTAAAATAACTCTGGAATTGCGGTTGAAGTACTATTTAAAAGCCGTTGTTTTTAACCCGAAATGCTAGTAAAACATTTTCTCAAATAATGGGGTAAATCTAGAAAAAGTTTTTTTTACAATTGCTAAAGCAGTAGTAGATACCTAGTTCTACTATGTTCTAGAAATTTCTACTTACCAAATGTATGGAAGCGACAAGTTTTAACTCCCGTGACAAATCGACGATCATTCCCAAGTATTTCAGCTATACGGCACTCCAATAATTCATCAAACGTCGCAACAATACACAAAAAGAAGAATTCAATCTTTGACACTTGAAAAATTGAATACCAAAACAAAATCTTGAAACATTTTTGGTGGAAAAACCGAAAGTCTGAAAAAGATAAAGTTGGTTGTTCTGCCAAGACGGCTCCAGTGATTATCTGTTGGCTGGTCTTATAGCTGCAGGGCTGGATGCAAGCCAGAAATATGGAGCAGACACTCTCATTTTAATTGTGTAGTTTTAAGATTTACGAGTTTGTTGTGAGGTGATTTGTGCCCGAATTTGGATATTGATTTGGGCTATGTTCACTTGTTTTTAGTTATAATCTTGGAATATCAATGCCATTTTGCTGTGTGATCCTATTGAGTCTCGTCAAATGAGTAGATAAGCAGGCACATAATGTTCAAACTTATTTTATTAGAAGTAGACAATGACTTGGCAGTTGACAGTTATTAAAAACGTATCACATTAATATTAAAAAGGCGAAAGTTTGTGAGTCTGGTTGTCACCCTTTCGCGCTTTCACGGAAGAACATATCATAAGAATTGAATTGTCCCATATTTGATATGGATTTACCTGATACGAAATACTTAAGATAAACAAAATTTTTATATCCAGCAGCGGTAATATACTCGCAAAAAATATATATTTAGATTGCTAATTCAATTAGCTTTGATGTTTTACCACTTGATTGGAAAGGTTTTAATTTGATCATTTACAAATACTTAAAAGTGTGGTAGAGGAAAGCCTCGCCTCAGATAGCACGCAATGTCATTACTTCAGACTGTCATACGTTGACCTTTGAGAGTCGTTAAGTCATTCCTATTCTGACAATTATGGGTAACTGAAGTCAGGCAATTGACTGCACGGATAGCCTAGTGGTCATCATGACTAAGCATTGTGCGCAACTTATCGCGGGTTAGATTCCCGTGTTATGTACGAATGCAGTTTTTTAGTCAAGGCTATCATTGACCATGACCAACCCCCCCCCCTCCCCTCTACAGAAGCATTTAATTTCTTACTGAGTTAGAAAAGAAAAAAAGGAGCTGTAAAATATAGATTTTTTGCCTAAAACAGGTAAGACTCAAAACGTATTTCAACATATCTTGGTAAAATCCCACCAAAGAAGATTTATCAAATACCTGTAAACTTTTTCAGTTCCCGACCGAATTGGAAACCTCAATATTTTCTTTTGAAAGAGATTTTTCATTGAGTAAATGGTTGGTAGTTGGTTTACCCATCAGATAAGGCTCGGATAGAAATGCTGATACATAATTATCGTAGCTTTGAGTCCGAGTCGTCTCATTATAGGCGCCTGATGTTTATACCTGACGATTTTAGTTTTTTTAACTTCTATCCATAAAAACTTTGATATTTGATCCAGTTTTATCGATATATGCTTGTATATTAATTTTATTTATTTTACAAACATTAGGGCTGATGTTTGCCGGGGCAGCGGGATTGTCCGAAAGGGTTACCGTGGCCCCAGTACATGGAGGCCAAAGGAAGGAACATGGGCGTATTTTAGTCAGTAGAAGTCTGACACTTCCAAAAGTCAAAAGCAGAAGGAGTCATTTGATGATTTGCTTGGTGTAACTTTCATTTCAAACGACTTCTCAAGAGATTCTAGGCTGCGTTATAATATATATACACAATATCATCATCAGCCTGGACTTCCCCCAACTGTTACTTGTGTACAAGAAACAACTGGTAGACTGAAAACCTTAACCCTTGGACAATACGATACTCCTTAGGGTAGTTAGAAGCTTCTAACTACCCCTGATGTGGTAGCTTAGCCACGAGCTTCATAATATTTTTAAGGTTTTGTATTGCCTACGTAGTTCACACTTATTTCCGTTAGTTTATACCACGAGAGAAATTTAGTCGCAAACAAGTCGTATCGTCCCCGTCCCGTCGACTCTAACCAAACGAACTGTAATGATCTTGGATCGAAAGTATTTCATAAATAACGAGTCGACTTAACGACGCCGTAACGAATAACGATAGTTAGAGGTCATTAAAACGAATAAATAGACCGAATCCGAGTTTCGTTACGATTCGATGGGAATTTTTTGACGTATCTATTAATAGCTTACGTCATACTAAAAATAGCGTGAGAAGAAGAAGTAAGAATATCGTTGAGAAACGAGAGTGAGAAAGGAAAAGGAGGTTAAGCATCTTTTGAAAAAAGGTCAAGAAATAGATGGGTGACCGTCTATATATGATTAGAGGCAGTAAGTAGTACGCAATCTTGATGCATTTAATTGAATAGTTTGGTTTCAAGAAGTGCTCGATTTTAATCAAAAACAATTTCCGTAGGGAAAAAAAGAAAGAGAAAGTGTGTTCTTTAAATATTTTCATACAGTTTGAAACAAATCCGAACTCATACAGTTATCCCTTCGAAAAAACTTGAAGAAAATAAAGTGAAATCCCTTCAATTTCAATCGAAGACTTAACAAAATCAAACGTAAAAAGCCATTAAGAGCTTTGAAAAGTTTTTATTAAAATCTTTGAAAGAAAAATTGTTTTTGAACATTATAGAATTATATGAAACGCTTTCGTACCTACATTCACAGAAATTGGATAAATCACTTGAAAACTTAGAAGTTTGAAGACTTAGTGCTTAGATGTTACTTTCCCATAGTCACTCTTTTGTGGAAAACGGTACGCTATTACTAAGGTAATCCTGTCTGTTCGTTTGTCAGTATCCCATGAAGGGTGATAGCTAGGCAGTTAATCAACGGTTGATATGGTCATAAATGTTATGGGAGACTAATTTTTTTAATGTTTATCTTAAGCTTGTTTGTCCGGAAACCTCGTTGCAAGTCTGACATGTAATTAAACAGTTTTTAATCAAGTCGGTTTTAGCACAACATGGTTAATGTCTTAAACTTATAAATAAATTAGGTAAATATCAATAGATACTGTGTCGCTTAGCGGGAGACATAATATTTATACTTTTTTTACATACTTGTATTTGTTACTCTTTTACTAAATAAATGAAATATACATTCTAAGCCTTTAAGAGAAAAAAATATCGATAACTTTTTTTAAACATTTCACAACATTCGTCAAGTGTAAAAATATGTCCCTTTTCACAGTATTTTAAGAATTATCGTTTCCTGAACTCTGTTTTCTTGGTAAAAATTCAAGATATATATTACTGTTTAGATTTGCCAATGGCGAAATACGATGCATTGTCGGCTTGCCACTGACAGCGCGCTTTTGTGCCAAACCGGAGTAGGGATGGGACGGGAATTGTCGATAAATCTTGTGGAATGTCGATGGTTTATTTTTTGTTTGTTTATGGTAAAGTATCGGGGTAAGGAAATTTTAAAGCTGAAATAGGGAAATTGAAAGTTTGGTGTGCAAGTGCTTTGTGAAACTGTTGTGTAACATTGAGCTTTACGTAAATACTAGCTGGCATGACAAAGGTTGTTTTGTTGTATAGATTAATTACTTGTAGGGAATTTCTGGAGTAGAAAAATACATTACATACAAATAAATAAATAAAATGTTGAGGATGGATAACCCTTAGGGGAATGAAACGTGAATATTAAACGATTCTCATATCTACATGCATCGTTGGCATATTGTGTTTAAAATTTCAAAAAATACACTAAAACTAGCTTAAATATAAGTAGCCTTAACCATATAGACAACAAAAAAAAAACACTTTTGCATCTTAATTTTTGGAATTGTTACAAGTATGAATTCAAACACTAGACAACTATTCAATAATTTCATTTCACGAAAAATTAATTTATGTTATGTATTTTATAGAAAGGCATTGATACTCAAACACAATACACACATAACACCAAAAAATAAATCCTAACAATACAACACAAATTTTCTCGAGTATCGATAAATAAGAGAATATCGATACCGCGCCCCGCCCCCTGCATTAGCGGAGTGCAAGACGTGGCGATAGGCCAACTCGATACTCTGAGTTATCGATACATAGAGCCCAGCACTAATGTGTTTGCTATCCGAGGTTTCCAAGTTATTTGTTCCGAGTGAAGAATGTTTGTATTTTTGCCCACGGCTGGGCAAAATTTACTGTTTTTGAAAGCATTGAAAGGGTGCTTTATTGCGTTTTGTATTGAAAATTATATATTTATCGTCTTTGTGTGGATCTATACCAGTCTGACTAAGGGATAGTGTGATTTATGTATGGATAAATTTCATCATTTACGGAACCCTAAAAAGGCCATAATATATTCATATTTACTTACATACATACATACATACTTAGTTCTCATTTCCCAATAATTTTTCCTTCAAATAAATACCCATTTCAACCCCATTCACATAAAATTAAAAGCATTATAACGGATTATCTAATTCAACACTCGTATCTAACAAAAACAGAGCACCATGTATTCAAATGCGATACTATCGGGCCGCGCCAGCCGCGAACACCCTGTATACGCAATAAATACTTGCAATTTGTAACAGAACTGACCAGTACGTTTGATAACGCACACAAATTAGTAATTTGGTACAAACGTTTGTGTTTCTGAAAGTTACGAGTAGAGTAAAGCTGCGCTTGTCGAGGTTGGGTTTTGGATGGGTGATCGTTTTGGAAGTTCCTAATCAGTTACTTTTTAGCTATTCTATTGTTTTTCTTAAAAACTTTTTAATTTAAAACATGGCATTTATTTTGTTTTATTTTTATTTTTTAAAGTACTCGTAATTTAATTCTTGGGCGTTTCACTGATGATATCTCATTTATGAATGTTAGGAGTATTTTAAACATACATGAATATACATATGTATTTAAATTAAATGACGAAAAAAATCTATTTATATTGTCATACCCAATTGTAATGTAAGTACTATTTTCAACATTATAAATGTTACTACAAAAAACTTTAAATGACATAACCTCAAAAAAAAATTTAACTCAACTTTTCATATCACATCACTATGAAACCATCTTCAACCTAACCAACGAAACATCTTTCCTTTACATCATTTGGGATATTCCTGCATCTCCCGACACGCGATGACGTCACTGCCGGAACTGACGTGAAAGACTCCACGCTTCACAATATTGAATTCTAGAATAGTTTTCGGATAGAATATAATATTGTGTACTGCGATTAAGTTTTACTTGTAAGGGCTATGTATAAAGGTTTTTGAAGGTAAATTGGGGTCAGGATACTGAATAAATTAAAAAAATCGAAATACCCCCGTTTTTAATTGTCACTCCATTCAAATTATCAAAATCGGTCCAGCCGTTTCTATAGTTGTAAATTGCATTGTGTAGGGTTTGAAGCTACCCTGAAAATTACAGCCTCCTAGCTCATCGGGAAGTGTCTGAAAATTGAGTTACAAAAATTCCAGCAGGAACGACAAACGAGCAAGAAAGTGAGACACTTCTAAAACCTCAAAGAACATGTGTGCAAAGTTTCATGACGATCGGTTAAGCATTTTCCGTGAAAGCGTGACAAACAAACTTACATTCACATTTATAATATTAGTAGGCACTACTGTTGAAAGAACGACTTTGCTATTTTTAGTTACCGTACGCATATGAAACATGAATCTTTTCCTAACATCATTCTAAAAGTGTAATTTACATGTAGATACACGTCAGCAAAGGCGAGGAACATTATTATTGTAGAAGAAACTTGGAATTTACTTTAAAATAAGTGTTCTTCATAACACAGGGCAAACTCAGTCCTTAACTAAACTTGCAGAATTACGACTTCCATTCACTAAAAGCTTTCATTTAACATATCTTTGGCAAGAAAAATATTTTCCATTAGAAAATAGTAATTATGAATGTATGGGAGTGCAGTGTGCTTGTGGCGCCCTTTGAGTCACGAGAGCACTTTCAGAAAGGTACCACTACCTTTAAAACATAATACTTTTGCAGTGTGGGAGCGAGAAAGCGCGCCACACACCTATAGCGCCATCTCGCTTACACGAATATAGAAATTTTTGTTCAATAAATGGTGGTAGGTCGTTAGTGTTTGCTAAAATGAACTTTATTCATATTTACTTTAATATTTGTTTTATATGAAGTCTGGTTATGGTCGGTTGTAGATTGTTGGAATTGCTCAGGTAATATGCTTTTTACTGCACTAATGCGAAGCTTCAATTTTTTTTTGTTTTATGAAGTAAAGTTTTAAGAAGTTAAATGATATTTATTTTTTCAATGGTTCTAAAACGATAATTCATATTTTACACAATTAAACCAGTTAAAAAACGTATAATGGGCCAACAAGTCCAGACCAGTCAGGACTTATTGATCATCAATGTAATAGCGAAGAGTAGCAGGATCGAGTCCTGTCTGAGTTCTGACTTATTTATATGTATCTGTATTTAACTGAAATACTTACTATCGATTTCGTTTTTTTTTTATATTTACTATTTTGATCTTTAAAGTCAAATTTATTCTAACTTTCGACCCATTAATATTTTTTTTATTAATTCCGCTTTAGACCTAAGTTAAGCGTTAAAGTCAGTTTCCAAATAAATGTTGTTTAGTATCTCGATTTATGCCTCTTTAAAAGTCCATCAGCTAGGCTTAGCTAGGTCTGGATCATTAGTCCTGGTCTGACCAGAGCTTGGCACTATGCCGGTTTGGCATGCCCTTGCATTAAGTTGAGCAGATCTCTGAAATAGTGTTGCTAAGTATAAATTATTTTGAAACTCCTATCAATGCTGTAATCAATTTTTGATTGCCCGGATAGCCGAGTGGTTGAGGTCACCACGCCAAACCCACTGTGCGCATCGTTTGCGTAGTAACTATTTAGCATCGTGTCGCGGGATCGATCCCCGCGTATGACAAGCAGTTGTGTGATCGAGAATACTTGTTCTGAGTCTGGGTGTCTTTGTGCATGTGAGTTGTATGCTTGTAAACCTCCCGCGACACAAGGATTAAATTCCTTACTGCAGGAGTCGTTTTAAAAAAATGAAAATGAAAATTAATCACTTTAAGTTGACGTTATACCTGATGCGGTTTTGTTTGTTAATTATAAAGTAGCGACAGATCATATAGAAACCAGTCAAGTGTGAGTATGTGTAAGTGCCAAATAAGCGCAATTAGGTGAAACGAAAACGGTCATTCATTTTTATCAGATTGATTAATAAACAGCGGAATCCCAGAAATGGGGAAATGTTTTATTATCATTTAGGTAGTCTGAGTCTGGGTATATTTGTGCGTGTGAATTGAATATTTGTGAACGCCAAGCAAAAAAAGGCTTTGCTTGAAAAGCTTCTTCTCTCAAAAAAATCTTCTTCTTTCAAAAAAAACTTTATAGATGAAAGACAGAAAGCATTTTGATCAATTCTTTCTCTGTTTGAGAACAGTTTTTAGACTACGAACCTTAAAGCAGGCTTATTCCACATTACATTGTAGATCTAGAAACAATACTGCTTCTTACACAGCCTATTACAGTACTTCATTTCCACAACAACCACAGCCATACTTTAAGCTTTCTTAGTACAGTGACAGATCTCATCTATAAGTTAAGAACTAACATGTCTTCACATGGCAACAATACTCGCCTATACTCCCACATCTGAGCATAAACATCTTCACAGACAGAAGGAGCTTTTGGTAAACTGTTATTATTACTTCGTGGTTATTGGACAGCCTTCAGGAGCCATTAAAATAGGCCGATAGGCAGAATAGGCCATACCGCAACGAAGCTACGTACAAGGCATGGAATACAAATTTATCCAGGCACAAACCTTATGTTTGGCACTAAGCCGACAGCTCATTTCGATGTGCCCATTTAAGACCGGTTTTAGAGTAAGCGATTAGCGATTTATATTCGCTTTAAAAAGAGCATTTATTTATACGACGTTATGGTTCAAGTTGAAATACATTGCTGGCGATAGTATATCGTCTTTGATACCTGAGCTGTGTCACTGCACAATGTGTTGCAACTTACGTGATATTACTTGCATCGTCAAAATAATCTTGTATGTGTGGATATTTATTCCTCTTCAACGCAAAAACCACTGTTTAGTTTTAATCCTGATTCTATATTCTAGTAGGATCATTTGTAGCAGGCGGGTCTGTAGGCAGCAGCTTGTCTGAAATAAAGCAAAGTAACAGACGCCCGCTGTCTTTGCCACCTGGCCCTCTGCCCCACTTTCAACCACGCCGTACGAACACGGCTATCTGTAAGAAGATACGTAATGGCAACATTAATTGTACATGAAAACGCCTCATTTAACCCGTCTTAATTAATCTGACGTTCATCGAGTTTCGAGGATTTCTACTAATGTTTTATTTTGGGTATTTTCGTTTGAAAGTTTCGTGGAGTTTTGTTTCTCCTAGTTACAATAATGAGTCCCTTTAATATATCTCTAATAATGTTATTTCGGACAGCCATAACGTTAGAGTATTTTTTTAATTCAATTTGTTCTGGTCAGAAATAAATATTTAAAATCATAGTCGATCTTCAATAGCAAATTGTCTAATTTTTACCAACTACAAATAGGAACAGTTCCTCATTTTCGCTTGTTTTTGTTTATATGTATAACGACAATTACTCCGCGACTTCTGTTTTGATTTACGTAATTCTTCGTTTGATCGATAAAGAGTAGTTGCTATTTGCTCTCATTTATTTTCTATGAAAATATCTACAATGTTTCTCAAGTTGAAAAAATTACCCATACTTACTCATGTAACCTAAACTGTATTAACGTAAATTATAACTTAATTGTTATGGCATATGATTTAGTCATATTAAAGTTACCAAGTCAGGACCATAAAATTTTCAACAACTAATACATACTTATAAAATCCCTCACCACAAAATGACAAATCAGAGTTGTCCTCACATCCATATCTGACTCAAGAAGTCTCAATTCCCGAGTAAACTCGAAGATGTATCAAAAGGGAACACGACTAGTGTTAATCTACAAACAAGATCCGACCATGATTTCCATAATAGTTTTCAGTTGCAAACTCACACACAATAATTCAAGGGAGACCAAAGTCCACTTAATGAAAACAGAAGTTCATGTGGGGGCTTTGAGATCGCGAGGATGTAATACGTGAAAATAACGAAATATGAGTATGTATAAACGTCATAGGCATCAAGAATGCTAGGATTTTAATCCTTGTACCGCGGCGGTTCCAAAAACATTCAAGTCACATACACTAAGACACCCAGACTCAGGACAAGCAATCGCGGATCACAAAAATGCTTGTCCTATGGGAATCGAAGCCACGATACGCCGCATACAGTGAGTTTGTCGTTGTAACCATCACTCGACAGTACAAAGATTATTTCTAGATACGAAGATTTAAGTCTTGGAGGCCAAGCAATGCGCTTAAGCTATAACAAGAATGAGACAATTTTCTACACCGTTATAAGACCATGGTCTGATGACAGTTAACAACAAACATTAAATAAATTTAATACTTAATTCTAGATTCCAATGTTTGGAATCCAGATTCCCTTCAATGTTTTGTCAGTGGTATCATAAATTATTATCAAAGTACATATAACTCTGAAAACAAAACACATTTTAAACTTGCCTGCATTCAGATCCAACCTGCACCGTGTGCTTTCAAATCCAAGCATGGAATCGCAAGTCCATGACCATAATAATTATTTACCTCACATAAATCTTAACCCCGCTGCCCTCATGGCCCCACCGTAAGCCTCTCGCTCTGAAGACGCAACTCGGCCAGCGCTGGCCGTTATTGCTATAACTTGGTCGACTGTACCACTCCCAATATTGCCAGAATTAATTAAGTATTCCTCACTCTATCCACTATACATTGCATTAAGGTATTAAGCCAGTGATGTACTTTTTTATTTTTTGCCATATTAAAGAATCCAGTTCATATTATTTCTACGAATATCCTCAAATGTATCGAATAACTAATTTTAAAATGATATGATATTCGACAGTATTGTATAACACTATTGTTTGCTATTAGTATTACCATAGTCAAATTTAATTGTATTGAAATGATTTAATCAATTTTGTACATTGCCATAGTGACAGTTGTAATAAACTGTTAAAGGCTGATGAATAGATATACAAATAATGAGAACCACGATAAAGGAATATTAATTACAAATCAAAATAAAAATTGTTTATTTGTACATCATAGGCAGAGTAGGACAAAAATATCCAAATTTGAATTTTATTTAACTTCAGATCAAAAACCTCAAACACAAACACCATAAAACATTCAAAAAAGTGTTAATTAACCCAACAATGACTGAAGTTAATGGAAACCCAGCCAATCCAGTAGCCTCGCTGAATCCAGCGAATCCTGCTAATAAAGGTATCTCAAGTGAAGCGCTTAAAAAACTTAATTATCGTATTACACGACCCACATCATGAGCTGACAAGTTAGCACCTTATTAAATGGCGCCATGATATGGGATAATGTTCTCGAAAATTTTTAATCTTTTCTCAATGGGATTTTCGGGTTTTGGGCTATTCATCTTTTTTGAGAGAATTTTGGACCTGTTGTAATTAATAAAAAAATAAAAACGAACGTCAAAAATCCTTTTTTTTTAGTTTATCTGACAAAATCATTTGGTCGCATCTGGTGAATAAACTTGACGTAAAAAGTGAAAAATCTCCATCATCTGATGATATTTTATTTCATTCATAAACTAAGAAAAGGCCTCTTTAATCAGTCTATCAAAAATATATATTTTCTTCAGTTTTGTTTAAAAAATAACAAACACTCAATTTCATCTATCTAGTTTATTACTCGTCGAACAGCTTACAGAATTCATCAAATCACCTAAAACCAGTCTTAAACAATACTCAGCCTATCAGACACAAACCAAATCCCATTCACATCAAACAAATATTTATCCCAACACTATATCTGTCTCTATTGTATCTTCAATTATATTGGTCTGCACAGTATCTACTGTATCGGAGTTAACCCAATATAATATAATCAGGAGTCCACAATATTGTTCTTGTTAACTGAAAGCCGTAGCAACTTTCTCTAAGACGTTAATCTCGCTAAGATGTTGATAATAACGGTTAAGTGCGAGTTTTGTCTTATTTCTGAGTTGTTTCTTGTAAGATTGTAGTATTAATGTCGCTTATACGTTTATTACAATTTATTGTTGTTTGTAGGTATTATTATGATCTAATCTTTATATGTATTCATCAAAATTGGAGTGTATGTTGGTTATATTGAAATAACCATTAGTTACATGCGTAGGAATATATAATTATGCGGATACAAATAATTAACAAAAAAAAAATTGTCTCTCTCTTAGTTTGTTTCGGCTACTCTGTGAAATTGTTGTACCAATTTCGACACGACTTTTATTGCTAAGTAGCTGATGAATTTAGGAGTAACTAAGGATACTTTCATTTTAGAAATTAAATGTGGACCGAGTTGCAGGTACCTACTACTAAACATTTGTATTTCTGAAGATGTTGAGTGTTTGTTTAAACGAGGCAATAAAAAGGACTATAATTTTCGATAGGCCGTTTACTCGAGGGACCCAGTTGCCACCACGTTGGTCTCCATTCACAGAATTCCTACTAAAGGTTTGGAGAACTAATATCGTTTGTTTTGTTTTGAATCAGGAAGTAGGTTTACTTCAATACAATCAATATTTAATTTATTCAGTGAGTTAGAAAGCTGCTATTAATATTTAAGGAATGCGTGACTAATTAGTTCTCAAAACACGAAACGAACTCGTAAATAATTATCAACCAAATGACCATTACGACCAGCCGTCTATAGAAACACTAAATTAATATTACGGACCTAACTCGCAATCAAAGTTTACCCGAGTTTACATATATACAAGTTTCCAATATCCCAAGTTATTTCTTGTAAGGGTCCCAGTAAACTACCTTGAGGAACGCTACTAACGGCCTCCTATTACAAGTTTTGTATGGCAATTTAATCAGTGTTTTATCGCTGTTCAGCTCTTTGTTGCAAAGCTTTGACGCTAGTTGAGACGTCTATTTTATTGACTAGCCTTTCACCCGACGTTTCTTTCAGTTTAATCAATTATTTTTGTATTTTTATTTAGTTGAGTTTACAAAGCAACGTCTGTTGTTATTGAGACGGGGATCTTTGATGCGCTTTACTGCAACTAACGCTCTTGTTGCTTTCAATTAAAATGAACTATGCTTTAAAATAAACGACTACAGCTAGTTTTTCATGTTATTTATTACTTATCTGTTTATTATTTAGCTAGTTTTCTCAGCATATCTTAAAATATTAATAGAAATGTGTCAAATCTATGCGTCTCAGTCACTCAAAAGCTTATGAGCAGTCACTAACTACGAGAATGTCACCTTTATAATTGGTCTTTAAATAATCTCCAAATCTTTCACGGTGCTTTCCGAAATTCTTTCCTCCGTCATAAAAGATTATATCTTCCTCGACGAGCCCTTTAATGCCATCTGCTGTCGATAACCATCCTGTTTCCTACAAACTGGGGCATAATCATTATGCGTTGTCATTAACCTTTGCTCTGACAAAATCTATATTTATCCTTATTATGATTGGAGAATCAGCGTCATCCTTACTGCAAATTTTGCAGCTTGAAAATATTTTTCTAAGAATAATCTTTGAAAAAAATGACTCCGATTTTGCAAACACTCAAATTCTTGTCCTAGCTTATCCTTCTATCAGGTTTTGTACGTCTTACATTCGGTGCTAGTATTTCTGCTTTAATTCTTATTGCTAGCCAATCATACCCACAACTGAGATAAAGATCTCTTCCACTTACATTGTATGTATTAAGAATCACTGCTGTAATTCCATGGTGTACAAGAATATTCTAATCTAATCTAATCTAATACCTTCTTGCTACAAAAAATCAAATGAAGATCAAATCAAAAGACAATATCTTTTGGTATGTCATCATTCGGATACACACACTGGAGTTTAACAAAAGTTTGTGCCCAAAGTCAACGGTTATCCCTAATTAGGAAGAGCGTTTGTACCACATGGCGCGAGCGAAATTTATGAGGACCCCAGAGTGGGAAGATGGTGAAATTAATGTATGGCTTATGGTCTAGGTGGTTTTGATCTTAAAATAGACTAGGTACTGAAAATGTTTTAAACCTGATTGAATAACAGAAATGAACATGCAAAACATTCAAATAATATAATTAGAACAATGATGCTAACTTAAAAGTTATTCTAAATAGCCAACCCTCCAATTTAATCTGGTTTTGCTTTCCATATTAAATAAATAAGTCGTAAATTATTAGGTACTCAATAGTCTATACTTACAATAACCTTAAATGAAATAGTCAATTTTGCACCGACACTGAAACTGGCTAACTACACCATTTTAAATACCTCAAATAAGCAATTTTCTCCAATCGCTTCATATTCGTATTTCCCGATCCCCGTTTCATGGATAACGGTGCCTGTATCTGCAGACGAAAGCATTATTCCTTATTCCGTATTCACTTTACACATCTTCGAAAAAGCATTTCACTAAAAGTACGTAATCGAAAAAACTGTATCATGCATTTTCGAAACGATTTCACAAACATTTTATTTTACTTCGGGCACTACGAAAATGTAAATCTACATTCAGACAATAATAAACTCTACGACAGCGGTAATAAAATTCAAGTCCAATTGCAACATATTGCTCCTGTTTTCGACGTGCATCCAACCACTATAACTCACTTCGAAACTTGACAAAAGTTGAAATTTTATCGTAAACTCGAAATATTTCCAAAACTTATACGAATATCGGAACTTGAGTGATTTACTGTTCAACTTGAGAATATAAATGAGAGCGCCGGTGTACAGTTGGCGGCGCAGTTTGTGTTGCCAATTCTAATGAATATTACAGCAGCTTTTTTTGTGATAAATTGCTGTAAATACGATTTCCGTATATTTTTTGGGGCAAATGTTTTTGGTGGGAATTTTTAAAGTTCTCGTTTTTATTTTGAGGCATTCGTTCGTGGATCATTGATTGCGTAATTTGTTCATACCGGCAGCACCATGTGTTATTTTCGTGTCGATTGAAATGAGTATTTAATTTTGATGATTAGGTATTATATAGAAACAAACCAGTATCATCATGATTCCCTTGCCATTTATTCCAGTTTTTTTCTTCGAAGTCGGTGCAACATGTGTGCTTCTTCGATACATTTCTATCTGACGTCATCTCACAAGTAACACTCTTTGCAGCCATCGCCTGTCCGACAAACATTCATGAAATTATTTCATCCAATCGACTTTTTTTGCTTCTAACGATTTGTATCGGAAACCTGTAAATGCTAAAAAACAAGTAGATACAAATAATTATGACATACACAAGCTGGTCCCAAAATAACATTTAAATTCCACCACACATTACTGAAATCAACATTAAATCTAGCTTTGCAGACGCTAATGAAACACGTCATGAACAATCGGACAAAATAACAATTAAACATGCCGTCGAGTAATAGCTCCCCTCATAAACGCGCACTAACTGACAGATGTCAACGCTGTCAGTTTTCCCGCCAATTTCACTGTCAGGCGGAGAGGTGTTTTCATTGCGTATCTATTCAGAGTAGTTTATGCCTGTTTTGGGTTTATTTTAGATCGCTTGGTGAATGGAAATGTTTGCATTTAGTTTCTAATGGTTTGGTATATTTTCAGTCATACTCGTATTGTGTTTTAAGAAAACATTGGTACTTAAAAAAGTTAGTTTTATATTTTTAAAATAATTTAGGAAAACTTTTTTCAGATATTAATTAATTACTGACCTGCTTTTTTAATTACTGAAAACCAGATATGGGGATTTTTATTAGTTCTTGGAATCGAGGTTAGGTATCCTCTTACTTCCACAATCGCAGCAGTCTTTTTTAACCGCTCAGGATACAGACTGACGAGATATAAATACTCTTCAATATCCATAGCTACATTTGTTTCTAAGAAATTAATCAAAGCAGGAACTAATGTTTCAATAGAAAGCAATTTGAAAATTACCGCTCGTTCCCAAGACAATGCCGTTGCGGTTATTTTGACAAGTTATGATGAAGGCTTGACGTTTTAATCTTGATAGTGTAAAATGTTAATGTTAAATTAATTATTAAACGATTAAAAGTTATTAATCAGTTTGTTGTTAAATTATACGTTAAATAAACCATTATTATCGGGAAGTTTTGTTTTGATAAATACCGGTAGACCGAAGATGAGATCGGAAGGCGATTTTAAAAATAAATCTAAAATGCATATCAGAAGAATGGTATATAAACAAAGGGAGGTCCATGCCCAACAGTGGGCAAGAATGACTATCAGTTGTGAAAACGCTCTCAAAAATACACTTATTTTCTTAAGCCTATACTATTGAAGTTTTATCTGTATCATAAAAAATGCAATCGTTTAACAAAAATCTTGATTAAAAAAAATACATACATGCAGATCAGTTAACACATTCAAGAGATATGCCTATATTTTCAGAGCTTTAAATAGCACCTATAGAAAACATAAATAATATAAAAATCATATAATATTGCGTATCTGTCAAAGTTCGCGCGTTAATTCCCAAACTGTCATGGCGGCGCAATACCTGTCAGATTTGACGTGTTTATATTGTTATTACGGTGACAAGGGCAAGGCGAAGGTAACAAGTTATTGTTTTTAATACCTTATATTTTTTTGAAGACAATACTTTTTATTTCGTCCTGTATTTAATATGATTTCTTGGAAATCTTACTAATATTATAGACGAAGGTTTGGATTTATGTTTGTTCCTCTTTCACGCAAAAACTACGAAACGAATTTAGACTAAACTTCGTACACAGATAGTTCATAACAAGAATTAACCCATAGGATAGTTTTTATCCGATTTAATGATCA
Source organism: Trichoplusia ni (assembly GCF_003590095.1). Lineage (NCBI taxonomy): Eukaryota > Metazoa > Arthropoda > Insecta > Lepidoptera > Noctuidae > Trichoplusia > Trichoplusia ni. Next base: position 555,395 of record NC_039501.1, read on the forward strand.
TTTTCGATTTCGAGCGGGCGGGCCCGCGGGCAACAGCTAGTCGTCGATAAGTTAATGTGAGAATATTGATGGTAAACATTGCTTTATTTATTCATTGAAGTATTTATTGGCTTGAATCATACAAGCATCAAAGGCGAAAAGTAAATAAGTCGTCTCTTACAGATAGTAATATTGCTTGGTCAAATAAAATACTTGTATAATATGACGATGTACGAAAGCCTGATCAGTTCGAGGCAGATTCGCGGCAATAAAAGGACCGTAGAAATGAGCACGAGAAAGGGGAGGCCTATGCCTAGCAGTGGGAGGCTAAAGGCTGTGGATGATGATGATAAAAGGCCGAATAAAGACCATATTTTTGGAGGGTTGAGTTTGGATGACGCTCCCACAGGACCATAGAAAATGACACGAAAGTGGGGAGGCCTTTGCCCAGTGAGAACAATTGCTGTTTTTTATAAATACATTTGCGTAAAGAATTCGTCGTTATAGTGATGACCGTTCCAAACCGTTGCTTGACACCGTTTTTTATTTTATTATTATTAACAGTTATAGCAGCTACAGAAATAAATCATCTATAAAAAATGAGGTGCCTAGCTTTTACGATCATGCCTTGGGATCGAATTTGAGACCTTTCATTGAGCAGACCTCTGGTCTTACCACTGGGATATCACAGCTTCAACATACAAATAGACAATTTAGAACATCATTACCTAACTATCGTCATCTTTACCTTCGCTTCATTTGAACCTCCAATGACTTGCCATTCCAAATTAAATTTTAATACAACTTAAATCTTTAAAAAGCTAATTCAATCAATTCACACGAGTCGACAAAACAAAAGACAATTTAATTCCCATTCACAAAGCGACTTCTCAAAAGGATTTAAAAAATAAAAACTTTCCAATAAAATAACATTTGTATTAAGTAAAGAGAGCGACAAATACGTTCGGACGCAGCTTTTCAAACAGTTCCTCAATCTACTCTTTGAAGTCCAATAGTAATTAATAGTGTTGGTACTTATCGATAGATAATCTCGGTTTCGTCGCAATTCGATTTCTGTTAATGTTTGCGAATGATTTTATGTTGTGCTTCTTTTGATGGGCACTTTTTTGTAATGTCGATATCGAAATAGCGTGAAAGCGGAAATTGTGGACAGATTGCTTTTACGTTTTGTTATTGGTAGGAATTTTAATACATAGGAACTGACTTTAATAAAATGCTTTTAGGGTTCTGCACCCTAAAGCCTGCAAAAACCCCTATTACTATGGCACTCTGACTTGTCCCCACATTCTATTCCTTTGACTGTGGAAATAGTCATAAATTATTGAATTCCATTTTCACTATAACAACAAATAATAAAAATCGAAACATTTGTGACTATTCTTTTGCTTTGTTTTTGTATTCTTAGCCTGTTTGTAAAGAACCTTTACTTTGACAAGTCCGACTTGCAATAACCTGTGTCTGTTGCTCCTTTTTCCTTAGACTACGATTAAAGAATTACGTTAGGATTATAATTAGTTTCATAACAAAATTACTGTACCATACACAAGCTAAAATGTTAGTTAAAATAGTATAAACTAACAACACAACATCACCCCAATAAATAAAACGAAATTCATTAGTTCCACGAACCACAACAGAAACAGCCATTCGAAGCACAACTCCAATTTCATTTGCAAAGACAACGCGATGCAACCAAATTATCGACAACCGCAGCTCTCCGACATTTCCGTTCATCGATAACTTTATCGACATTTGTATCGACAACGCGCATCTCTGGCCGGGGACAGATAAGCATCAGTTGCACAAAGTTAATTAAAAGTTGGTCTGTTTTAAATTAATTAGATGTGATACGAGTGTTTCTAGTCGATTAGTTGTTTTTTCTACATTTTATTTTTACTAGTTAGAGATTTGATGAGGGATTTGTTTAAATAGGATTTTGGTTGGTTTTAGATTTGTTTGAAGCTTGGGTTACGTGGTGTTAGAGGACAGATTGATGGTAATCATATAACTCTACCGTTAAACGAGTTGAATAAGTTGTCACGCCAAAACCACAGGGCGTGACGCGACGTTGTCCTGAGTCTGGGTGACTTGTGCATGTGACTTGAATGTTTGTGAAAAACACCTTAACACAACGACTTTTGTGGGAGTCGTGTTTTTGTTCAGCTAAATATTTATTTATTATTTTTATAAGTGAAATATAATGATGGTATTAATATTTAGGTTTGTATTACTTTTTTAATGAACGATTAAAGTACCTTGGGTGATGATGATTATTATTTGGAACAGAAAATAAATAATAAATACTACAGATTACTAATATAAATACTACATACTAGTAGAAATACTACAGAGAATAATAATAGTTTTTATTGTTATAGTGTATGTGTAAATTGTGTATTTTGTTACAAAATATAAATTTATATCAAAATTATGAAATTATTTAAGCAATACCTGCTTCTCACTATTCTAACACAATATTTCACCTTAAAATAAATTCCCAAAATCTTAGCACACAATCTCTTATTTTCAATTCACGACCGCTAACAAAAATAAAGCTGCATATTCACGCTGCGACAAATGTCGACAATAAGTCGCGACAATTCGGCGGTATGCATGTAAGTCGCAATGTCTTAGGGCACGTTATATTTAAGTTGCACATTAGTCTCACGTGCGCCTTGAGGGTGTACAAATGTGAGAGCTAGCACTGCAATGAATTGTAACATGAATTAGAAGGAGGATGCTTTTGCCACTTGAAAACTATTTTGAGTTTCAAATGTGTGTTTGAGATTGTTGGGACCTTGGTTTGTTTACGGTTTTCGTAGCTATATGTTTTTTTGTATAGTAGATGTACAACTTGGTGTAAAATTTTTAGAGATTAACCTTTTTCTTGTTTTTTTTTTTAATGAATCCCGCACTAATTCTTCTGTTGCGCGTGGAAGTCTTTGTTGCGCGTGGGATTTTACAAACATTCGAATCATGCACAAACACACCCAGACATTATTGTCCTACGCTTTACTTGTCTTACGGTTTTGGCGTGGTGACCTCAACAATATGACTTCACCACTTTAATTGCAAGTGATAATACACTGTAATACGAACATTAATTAAAAAATACATGGAGGATTCGAACCTAAGACCCGATTTATAACTCCAACGGTTTTCTCACTAAGCTAGGTAAATAAATAAAGCGGCCCTTTAAAGTTATATGTCTCAATGCTAGGTTAGGGCCTTCACGATGAGAGTAGTATAACGGGTACAATAAAATGTCTTTGAATAAATATAGTTTAAAAATCAGGCCAAGGTTTTTTTCCACACATAGGAGTATTTATTAACCATTGACCACTACGCTTGTTGCCATAAAGAAATCAATTAACCATCATTGCGCTTTCGCATTATTCAGCCACAAATTGTACGTAGAATCCTTCAAAAAAAATCAATTTCCACGAATAATTATAAAGTTTAAATTGGAAATAGTTTTGTCTCTCCAAGAAAATATAGAAGTATCTGATTTCAAGAGATTATGTACAGTTTCAATGTCCCGGCATCACGCCAAAACAACTAAACAGTCTTTATGTAAGTAGAGAGGAAATATTATGTATTTTCTTTAGTTCCATGCACGTTCTATAAGAAAGGGTTAACGCAGAAGCCAAGAAATTAATGAAACCTAAAAGAACGGTAGGTATTTTTATTGCAATTATGCAATTCTTCTAGAATAATATGAAAATACTCACACAAAATATCTGAACAAGATAAGTCGGACTCGCAAAACTGAGGTTTCTAAACAAAATTGCTAAATATGCTCGGATAGCCGAGTGGTAGACGTCACTAAGTCAAACCTCCTTTGCATGACGTGTTGCGGATTCTATCCCCGTGTAGGACAAGCGTTTGTGTGATCCACGAATGCTTGTCTGGAGTCTAGGTGTCTCTGTGCACGTGATTTGAATGTTTGTGAAATCGCCCGATACAACAATTAAATTCATAAAAAAAGAAAAAGCACATTAGTTTATAGATTATTTCCCATAACATTTATGACAGTTACTTTGACTCGATATGAAGTGTGATTGATATGTCAATAAAGACAATACTAAGAAAAAATAATTTAGAAACTTTCTGGTAAAAAGAATAGAAAAACAAAAAGTCAAAGAAAAAATGGAGCCTGAAAATAAATAAAACCTCTTTGATTGATTACATTTCATTTGCATTTGATTTGAGATCAAGTGGAAAGATAAAATTAAATGGACATCGGGAACTGCCAGGCCTCTTTGTTCTCTTCAACAATTTATTTTTAACGAAAAACTTTCATTCGAAATTGATTTTCAACAATAAAATGCAGTGAAAATATTTCCACTTTTCATTTATTGGTTGAAATTCGAGTGTGTATTTGGTACCCACAAAAATTTAATGTTATTTTAAAAGTATTATATTTTCTTCTGAAAATATCGATGATTCGTCATCGTCCGCAAAATTGAATTGTTTTAAAAATATATTGAGAATAAAAAATACCATCTCATACTTCTTTTAAAGTACTTCAATATAAACCCTATTAAAAAAAATGATCAAACTTATTTAATAGATACCTACTGGCCGTTATTTTTCAATAAATATACATAAAATGCAATGAACACAAGAGAAGTATAATTAACAGTAAGCTTTAACGACAACTTGTCAGTACAGTCGCGATAAACAGTGCGAATGAGACAATCAGCTAACATTATTAAGAGACGCAGTTGGACCGATTGTACAATCGAACACAACATTGCTTTGTAACAATATAATTACATTTTATTATTAAGATGATTGCAAATGTTGATCAAAATTGTTCAATTGTTGTTATTATCCTTAATGCTTTTAATATATTTTATATTTCACAACCATTTAAATCACAAACACAAAAAAAAACTTGTTCCACGCGGGGATCGAACCCGCTTGGTACAAGATGCGCTGAGTGGGGTCAAATAATATTATTTCTGGCTCTCTAAAATTGCTAATAAACTACACTGAACGTGGACTTTAAGTATTTATTTTTGATTAGAATCTTTTTATTGCCAACAACCAACGGGCAAAAATTACAACTGATTGGTCGTCAGCGAGGCACTCAGACGGAGATGACGGAATGACCTGAATTCGTTCTTAAGGAACTGGTCACTCAATACTTAATACTTTATTGCTTCCATAATGTAGTTACAGGTTGTAATTTCAGGTACAATAAACAATTATGGACCCCGTAGGGCACAGCATTATGATAGGAGAGAGGAAGAGCTCACAGCTCAAGAGAGACAATTGGAAAAATAGTGGGGAGGCCATTGGTTCCTTGAAAAGATATATTTATTTATATTAGTAGAAATGAAAATATGACCGGTCTTCTAAAAAAACATATCGTATGACTTTTCAACACTTTTGTGCATATCCTGAAAAATAAATGAAACTCGCATTGCATGTGACAAAATAATATGTTCAGCTCTTTAGCAATTCAATGTGTAAGCGACGTAATGAGAATGGGATTTAATTCGCTTTCCGTTAACGAATGCTCTTATTTTATTACAATATCTTTATTGATGCAGGATTTCTCCATTCTCAGAGGTAAATTTGTAATTTTTTATATAGTTCTTTATTAAGTAGTATTTTTTTCGAAATACTTCATCAAGGCTCTTGAGAGAGACAAGTGGGTAGGCCTTTGCCCAGCAGTGGGGCATTCCAGTCTAGTAATAGTAATTATTAATCTTTCAAGTTTACTCAAATGTTTCATTTAAATACCAGGTTAACTTTAATTTATTTTTACCATTGTTTTGATATCGTTACCTTTTAAACGATTGTCAAAATTACTGACCGTAATAATTGATTCATCAGTATGTCTGTCAGGGTGATAGTTAGGCTGAAGATATTTAGAGTAGATTTTTATTATGTTTTTGAAACAGAATGGCGCTATTTGTCAGAGTAGTAGGACATGCACCAGTTCCGGAAAAAGAAGGAAGAGTTATGTTGGCGTGCATAGACATATTATGTTCATCAGTCTTCAGTCATCATTCTTGTATTAACGAGAACCTCCCAAAATACTAATTAAACTCTCTTCAAGCCAATGTACGCTTGACCGATACTTATTTATCTTCCCAACTAGAGGGCGCCACTTACGACCCAACAATTTATTATTCAATGCGCAGGTTTCCACGATTATTTTCCGTGGTAAGTGATAAATTGGGTACATATGTTTGAAAACCCCATTAAGCCCAAGACCCTTGGGTTCAAATTAACGGCCGTTTCGTTTTTGTTTTATGCCTATTTTGTTTCTTACCTGGAATGGGAGATTGAGAGATATTGGGAATGTGAACAGGAATTGTGGGGTAATCATAAAATTACTTAGATAATCATAAAACAAAAAAAGGGATTAGGTATTTGTATCAAATAACTGGAAAAATCAATTGCTGCTAAGGGTGTGCTAGAAAACTTCAAAGGCATGGGAATGATATTTCGTTTCAATATGTCACGTAATATTGAATTGTCACTACGTTGGTGAGATGAAATCAATGCTAGCTCTAGAAGACACTTGTCTCCAGGCCTCATCTAAATCAATCACATCTATTTGAATAATTACATTTAAAATTTATATAAAACGTTTTTTAATTTTTTAAATCTTTCCAACGACAGACTCAAGTCTACTGAAAGTATTTGTGTCTGCACCCTGTTTATCTTTTCAGCTTTTTGGAAGCTCAGACGAAATGCTTTTGTTATCCGTCCTTTACGTTGCAAGTCTTAATGAATTCTGCAATATGTCCTGTGCGCTTAATATCAGCACTCGCAACAAAACAGTAGGTATTGTGGAAGCGAGATGGCGCTATGTGAAGTATCCATCCATCTCTCTTTGACACTAGCAGCAGTTTTGCTTCAAGTGGTCGTGGTACAGGGTATACTTTGTCCGGGGTATCCTTTATAAAACTTTGACAATTTCCATGGTAATGGCAGAATAAAGCTACGTTGAGATTTAAACTGGGTGTTGGATGATGCATGGATGCTGAAGATTTTTGATGTGAGAAAAGTGAAATATTTTTTATTATCGGGTAACCGGTAACTGAGGGCGCATAATCAAAGTTACGAATGAGATAATAAGAAAAAAAGTAAAAGAAGGATATAAACCGAGTTTCATATGAGTTTTTTAATGAATTCATGCGAAACTTACTAACGAACTTTCTTGGAGACAAATGGACAAGTTTAAAAGTCAAAAATACGAATTTAGGTGACAAGTTTTGCAGTTTATATATAATGAAATAAATTGACGAGCATACTCATTATTCACTTGTAAGGTCGTATTATAAAACACACTAAAATAAAAAAAATCTGATCGTCTACAGACAAGTGTTGATACGAAATTTTTTAAAGAAAAGAATTATACATACATTCTTAAATCTTTCCCATATGTTATGGATAAAAGCTTGTGCTTTAATACTATTGTAATTACAAATATACAAAAATCAAACAAAGAAATTCCAGAACTAGAGCAAATCTCCCTACATTCATAAAATAACCATATTTTCCTTGTTCACAGTAAAACCAAAATCAGTGGAACTGATAACTGGCGATGGGAAGGCGCTCTCAGATAACGCGATCTTCGGGCCCCTGCTGGAGAGAGCGAAGGTCAACATCAGCTGTACTGTTCACGAGGGGAAACCACAGCCGAAGGTCGTGTGGTACTTCAGAAAGAACAGAGGAGATGATATGCGGGAGCTGAACGGTGAGTAGACTGTAGATATTGATATGTTCAGGTAGAAGATGTTAAGAAAATGCAACGGATTTTGGGACATTACTCAGTTTTAAAATGGCATGTATTATGATTGACCTAATACCACGTATTCTTTAATAGTATCATGATGCTGATTCATGATTAAATTATGGAACGGTTAATCTCGCGTATTTATCGGGAGAGTCCAACTAGTTTCGGACACAACCGGAGTCAATCATGAGCTGCCGCAACGGGGCCGACAGTTCAACTCGCGACCCCGCCGCGTCATTCTTCGTCCATTTAGCGATACCTATTCGCTTGCGACGTTTGAGGCAAATTATACATTTGACGTTCATAGCAAGTAAGACAAGAGACGAGAAAAGGAACACTCGAAGCAGCTTTTATCACTTTTGCTGCAAATAAGGTCAAAATAAGAGTATTATATTTCTCTATCCACAAAATGATAGTTTCACAAAATGTACAACAATTTCAATTCCACAACTGTTATTGAGTTAAGCGCCATCTCTCGGTGGATTTTAATAGCTGTAAAGCCTATTAGCATAAAATTATTTCAACTGCTTTTAGTGTTCACATTTACTTTAGTAAGGAATTGTTCACACCTGTTCTCTGAATTAAATTATTAAAGTTCTTGCAATTTTAAGTGCAAATAACGTATTGAGGTTTTCTTTGTGTTTTTAATTAATATGATCATGTTGAAAGTAGGTTGCATAATTCAGATCAAACGTATTTATTATTATTCGATTTTGTACTTTAATATGTTGGATGAGGTAGCGATTTTGTGTGCACATGAATGAGCGTGGTGTCAATTTTTTATTTTTAACCTCATACTTAAAATTTGATAAACTTGTATACATTTTTGTATCACTCTCCCGTCCTCCATCTCGTAACAGAAGAATTTAATTCTTTTTACTGTTAGGTTAAAATTGTTTCGTTAGTCACTCTAAAACGTTTGCCTTTATCTACTTCCTATCCTGTATACACAGACGTTTTAGATTCCATCCAATAATATATTCGAGTGTTCATTCCTCACATCTGTTGCATCCAATTCAGGCATTCCATCATCTCTAAGTACATCCCTAACCATTCCTACATTTACAATAACATCAAAACCATCCAAACCAAATATGAAGCATCTATAGGAATCAACATAATATCAATTAATGACAGCGAAATCGAAAATTTCACTGGAACCAGCCATAAATTAATCGTAGTCGGTTATCGGGGCTGAATTAGGCCAAAATTGAAGCTTTCCCGAGATTTGTGGTCAATTCTGGGCATTAAATCAAAATGTATCCGGACTGGTTCGCTCGTAATCGGTGGCAATGGAGGTTTTATTGCGAGTTTCTAATGTGATTGCAATATTTGGATTTGAGGGTAATTTTTGTTATTTTGACTTTTCAATTGGTAATTTTGGATTGATGGAGGTCACTGATTGACCAGGTGGCGAAAAGTGTTTTAGTATTATTGATGGAGGAACAGAGACAACTTAAATTGTAAAATAAATAGAGATATTATGCTTGATTCTTCTGAAATTCGTCAATTCATCCATTCCTAAATATGATCAATCAGATTTTGAGACGAAACAAGTAATGCTAAGATTAAAACTCTTTTATTCATAGGCATACTACAGTGACTGACTAAGTATTAGATAATCTCCATATGTATCCTTGATAGATATCCTTGAATATAAATCCCATAAAATTTTCATACAACTCCAAAAATCAAATCTACCATCAGCAAAAGATTTAACCTCACCAAAATAGAACAAACGCAAATACTAAAAGAAAGTAAACAAAATCCGTGTGATCTGTAAGAAAAGCTCAGCGATTCCGTTTGTATTCAAATCCTGTGCGAGTTTAACCGCAAGGCAAACGTTTTAAACGCTAGCCGTTCGGGATTCGATTCCCGTGCCGTATTTATTTATTGTTTTGGTAGCGGCACTGAATCTAAAGTAGTATTGATCTTGTATGACTAGGTCAGAGAGATTTTCAATGTAGCTTTCATAACTTCTAGCGCTATCGGTATCTGACTTTTACTTGGCAAGTGTGACGCGAATTAAAGTAAATATAAAGGTAAAAAAGAGTTAAAATGATGATACTAAAAGTATTTAATCTCTCTTGTGTTGATTTATTATCCGTCGTATCATACAATGAAAAATACTCTCTAGGCTCTTCTGCCTATCCGTCTATCTGCCATCAGGCTATAACTCAAAAATATAGTCATTGGAAGTTTCTCTGATGATCTATCTTTTCTATGTTGTAAGCGATTAATACAGTTTTTTTGTACTTCAATAACCATGCTTATTTTTTAGTATTTAGCAATCTTTTTGACTTGTAAAATTAGTCGCATATTAATGTAATTGGCGTCTGTAAGCATTTATCCGACCACAGTAAAAGAAGGATCATATTGTATTTCTATTTATTTAGGTTATCGGAGGCTCTGCAGCTTGAACGGCTTTATTAATTATTATTTTTTGCTTTATAAACTATTAAAGTATCTTTAGATTGGCCTTAATTGTGAGCGTGATTCTCAACAGCTATCTTAGCTTATAATTTCTCAATTATTTAGTAAATCCGTTATTTTCAATTACTTATTGATCGATGACAAAACTGGTCACCCACAAGACCACAAACCTCTTAGACCTACACCTTTATCATTTCACCCAAAACTTCAGTCCACGTAATCGCATGAATCTTTTCGTCCGGAAATCTAAAGCAGAAAAGCCCGCAACGTGACAATCCAATTGATTTTAGAGACATTTGAAATGAAATCAATTTATTCCCAGCACTTCGCAGATTGAAATACTTTCTGTGAAATATCTGGGATTAAAATTTTTGGAATAGATTTCTTGAGTAAAAGTATTGACAGTTTTTACTAGCATTTGATTGAAAACAGACAAAGCGAACGTGGATTTCTAGTCAGATAAGTGGCTAGTTTTCATCACAATTTCTAATCTTTTAGTAAAAGTTGTCGCGTTTATGTGAAATAAAAAGATAGACCTTTTTACTGAAGTATAAAAATCAAATCAGGGATTCCTTCGCCAAAGGGTAAAAAAATAACCCTATTAGGAAGGCTCAGCTGACTGCCCGTTTGCGTTCTATCCTTCTGTTAGTCACCAGCCTGTGTCTGATGAACCATTATAGCTCAACGGATAACATATAACGATTGTCACTTTTAAAACAAATGATAAAAATTGAGGTTAAGTAACGATTACTACGGACATTTTCGTCTAAACAATATTTATCGCGATTTGTTTTTCTAAAAGCAATTTTCAGAAAATCTCGCGATTTGCTGGATTTTCTGATCCTGTGCTTATACAAGTTGCACCACAAATTTGAACCAGCATACAATTGTATAATAATTTCCTTTTCCACGCGGCCAAAGTAGCGTGCCCAGCTAGTTCTAAAAAAAAACTACTTTCCTATACAATACCACCTATCTATACCAAATGACTTAACAAATGCATCGTCAATAAACGGCGTCTTTCAAACTCTTGTATAGCCACTTATACGATACATATACGACCACTCTAAGAAAACAATCAGATAAACTTCTCAACTTACCCCATACTCATCAAAGAGGTCGCTTTATTCAAAACCCCGTCTTCACCCGTCCTTCGATGACACGATCTTGCATCAGAATCGACTACAATATGCTCCACTTCAGAATGCCGTAGCTATCTCTAAAACCATTTGTATGCGGAACCCGACGTCGAGTGATAAATTACACGGCTTGGCACGTGAGCTCTATGATGCATTCATATCGGGTTTTTAGGGTTCTGTAATTATTAGGTGAAACGTTATCTGTCTTTTGGGTGACAAGTTTCAGTGTCAAAAAATTTTGTTTATTTTTTACTCCCCATCGCGTCGTATGGTTGATTTACAAATTGGTGTCAGAGTTAAAACCTCCCGTAAGGCTCTGAAGTATATTTTTACACACACTTAAGAAATTCTAAGTTGTACTGATTTTCTTACGATTTTTCCTTCACCGCTTTTGGCAAGTGATAACTACTTTGTAATCTGCAACCTATATCATTTGAGTCTAGAGGAGACATGCATATTGTCCTAGAAAATTAAACGAAAAGGGGAGACCTATGCCAAGTTATTGGAAGATAAAGGCTATGAATGATGATGACGATGATGATGATGAATCTGCAATTTTGTGCATTTGATAATCACATTAGTATTTCAATTTATATTTTGTTTATTCTTAAACCGCTACGCTTATCGCTCCGCTACCCGCTGCCAGTATTGATAGAAAGCCAATAAAACGGGTTATAGCACATTACGTATGCAATACGGGTGGTACGGAACCCGAGACGGCTTGACGGCAGCCCAAATACGTGTCTTAACCGACTCGTTTACGGAATTAGTGGATTTGATACTTTAATATGTACGGATGTGCGGATGTGACTGGTGGATTTACATGCTACGGTTCTTATTAACGAATTTTATGCAAATTTTCAGGGATGTTAAATGAAAATGAAATATATTCATTACTAATACACCAGTTTTAACGATTAGTATCGCGGCTTGGATGCCCATGTAGAATAAGCATTTATGTGATCCACGAATTATTGTTCTGAGTCTGGGTGTCTTTGTGCATGTGGCTTGAATGTTTGTGAAACCCCTCGCGATACAAAGATTAAATTACATTCTGCGGGAGTCGTTTAAAAACAAAAGACAATATTAAAAGAATTTAATTAATTTAAAAGGCAATATTAATCTATCTATACTTCTATATCTATCTATACTTACTAATATATAAAGCTGAAGAGTTTGTTTGTTTGATCGCGCTAATCTCAGGTCCAAATTGAAAAATTATTTTTGTTTTGAATAGACCATTAATCGAGGAAGGCTTTAGGCTATAAACCATCACGCTGCGACTAATATGAGCGATACAATGGAAAATGTGAAAAAAACAGGACAGAAACAGCTTGTCTTAAATATATCGACTAAAACTTAACAATGGCAAAACTACTAACCAGTAGACATCCTAAACTTAAATTAAACTCACTTCTAAAGTCTATTTCTGTTTAGAAATAGACTTTCTCGCATGTTCTGTCCGGGATGATATTCCTACTGGGACTTGACTTATCAAAATATATATTTGTCTGTCTACTTAGTTCTTTGAGCTTAGTTTTCAACTCAATATAGAAGTTTTGTGGTCATCAAAAATAGTCCACATCCTCGTATATAAATGTGACTAGCTGTTGCCCGTGACGGCGTTCGTGTAGACTTTAGTTTTTAGCGGTGGTTCCCGTTTCCGTGGCGATGCCGGGATAATAAATGTAGCCTTAAACCCCACTTCATTACCTCCTTTAAAATCTACACTTTGACCCTTCTTACCCCTTAAGTTAAACACTTTTTTCCAGTTAAAAAGTAGCCTAACCCCTTTTTCAGGATTTAGACTACATGTTTACCAAATTTCATTACAAATGCATCTGTTGTTTAGCGTGAAAGCAAGGCAGGCAGACGGATAGACAGAGATACTTTCGCATTTATAATATTTGTATGGATTTCACCGTGTCCATCTGTATTATTGCAATTGTGGAGGCGTGACGAAACACTACACAGACTAGAGTGACATCTCTTCTCCCTAATCCACTCGTCATCTCCCAGGGAGTTCTAAATCTTTCTTACTACACACACTACAGTCCATAGCCAGCTGTTATGTTAATACTGAGGTATGAACTATCAAATCCAAATAAAATTTTAATTGATTAAACAACTTTCAGTGTCATCAAATGTGAGGAAACAATAAACGAAAGTTTCTCCATCACTTTTTCAATTTGAAAAGACAATTTTTCGTATAATTTTGGGCAAATCCATATTCATAAGGTTTTTTATATCTATTGAGGTGAACATTCCGTTTGGGTCCAAACATATAGGTATTCTGAATTAAATAAATCGAAACCCATTCCAAACTAACAGACAAGCTCAGATATTCATAGAAACAGTTTCGAATATAGTCGCTACAGCTACAGAATATATTAGTCCTACTATCCGAAAGCACATGGAAATTTCAACCTTATGTAAATAAGTTAAAGTATCTTTTGGTGTGGTTTGGTGGTTTAGAAAAATCATATTGACAAATCGTGATTTGTAAGGAATTTGTTGTGGTCGAGTATTGTCTTGTTAGAATTGGATAAAATAAATAAAGATGAGAGAAACTTTTTGCTAGAGGGATTGTCGCAATCCTTTGTTTTCAATACGAACGATGCTATATTAGTTTATTCAAAAGATACAAATGATGTAACGTTTCAAGGTAAAGCCTTCATATATTTGACCTTTGTATGTGCACCGAAACCTTATATAACTTGTACTAGCTGTTGCCCGCGACTTCGTCCCCGTGGGTAGAAGATATAAGTTATGATTTACCAATACCTGCCCTGTTTTTTTTTACATTTTACATTGTATCTTCGCTCCTATTAGTCGCAGCATGATGTTTTATAGCTTAAAGCCTTCCTCGATGAATGGTCTATTCAACACAAAAAGATTTTTTCAATTTGGACCAGTAGTTCCTGAGATTAGCGCGTTCAAACAAACAAACAAACAAACTCTTCAGCTTTATATATTAGTATAGATATAGATTAGTATAGAAGTATAGATTAAAAATGAAGTGTTATCTATCAGTGTCGACGAAAATATGAACTTTTCCTCGTTTCGCTCTTCTTCGGTTTGACTACTTTCGATGCTGTTAGTTTTTAAGCATTTAATTTTATCTGACATGGAGAGGTTCAATAGTCACTATTTATATCTATGCCTGGAATAATAACAATCTCTTCACAAGGACTTCAACAGTGACACTGCCCGAAATCCTGAGTATTTTTATTCATAAACTATTTTGTAAGTTTGAAGAAATTTTCATACAAAGATTTAGATTTAATACTTGAGCGCAAAAATAGTTGTGAGAAGTCCACATCCACTGCTGATGCTCTGCATGATGCTCTCATTTAAGTAAAAAAAAGAAACGTCATATCTTTTTCGTTCCAATCATTTCTAAATTAGACTAAGTACTTGACTTGCCATAACTCGACCCCCTCACTAAATCATCCCGATCACCACAATTCACCTACAAGACCACCATAAAATTCCCATCAACCTGAACATTTAACCAGTCACCAAATTCCGACCAAATATTCAACTTTTTATCCATAGTGTCCAACATGTGACTGGAAGCTTGACGTCATATATCCCATGACAATTGTTAGGGTTAGCTAACGATTCGGAACACGTCTGATATACGTGTACACTGCCGTTCAGATTTACTGTATCACTCTGCTGGGACTCATTGGAATGGCTGACTAGATTAGGATCGATGGCGTCACATTTTTTTGGTCCATTTGAATGCATTCGAATAGTTTTAATGTCGGTATCGATTTAAGGTGGACTTTTGTTTTTGGTGTTGTGTAATCTACTTACTAATGTTAGTTTTAGGGTTATAAATTATTCACTGACAGAGACATTTTGGTGATATTTCTTCGAGTTTAGGGCTATGTTAATTAAAAAAAAAAACAATTCCTTATTTTTTCAATATCCGTGATGCAATATTTTGTTGAATGATCTTAAGGTTGGGGCTGTAGTTATAACATCATTGAATGATGATTATATCCTCGCAAAGTAGAATTTTCGACATCACTGTTGAAGCGAGACGGAGAATAACACTGTGCGTAGTGGGATCTATCTTCTACAAAACATAATCTTTATTTTTATCATCATCATCAAATTTCCGTACTCTGGGATTTTCTTTTATTTCTGGGATATCCTTTGTGGATCTTTCTCCACCCCGTACCATCTAATTCACTACTTCTGCCTTCTTCTTTAGTTGATTATAAAAAAAAGTAACTAATGTAATAGAAGGAGCGATAGAGTCTGCATGTACAGGCAGATTTTACAAAAAAAAACTGAATGACAAATAAAATAGAATTTAAAATCGAAATACAACTATTCCAGTTAGAGTCGTATACCCGAATTTATGTCTAGGCATCATATTGCCAATCTAGATCATCTGTTGTCCCTGAATCCCCCTTGATTAGTTAGTTCCAATAGTCATTGTAATTGAGTCAACATGCCAATTTGAAGGAAAACCAACTTTATTGCCAGGTGATAGAGTAGCTATTATTATGGAATTATGAGTTAACACTACGTCATACCGTCAATATAACCTGTTATTTATACTAGTGTGTGTGTCTGTGTGTGTGTGAGTGTGTGTCAAGAAAGTTTTGGACTATAGTATTATGACAAGTGCCCTTGTTAGTTTAGGAGTTAATCGAGGAATCAAAAATTTTAATAGTAAATTATACCTACCTGCAGCAAGGTCACATAAACTCACACGTACTAAGAGCTATTAAAAAATTGCTTATGACATTTTGATCCTGTAAAGTAATTAATTAAGTAATTAAATAAAATTAATATTTTTTACTATTTTATTACTAACCACAATGGCGTCCAAATTTTACTAAATATCATTGTTAACATTCAACAAATTATTAAAAACTTTAAAATCAAAGAAGTGTGCGTATTGTCTTTCAACCAATATTCAAAAATCTAAACTATTCAACAAAAAAAAAATCTCCTTCATAGAACTTCTCCCAATCGTCCAGTAAATAATTTCAAGCAATACAAGAACGTAGTATTTCTCTAGAATATTCCACGTTGACAAGGTGAGACAATTCAGCTCGATAGGAGAGCGACTGGAATACCTAATGAGGGTACACCAGGGCACACCTGGGCCCTGAGCCTGGCTTATTTGATGATAGGTTTTGTTTGTGGCTACTTCACATTGTGACTATATTACTTCTAGGCATGTGCAAGAATATTTTGAGGGGTTCAAAATCAAAATCAAAATCAAAATCAAAATTCATTTATTCAAATTAGGCTACTAAGTAGCACTTTTTGAAGGTCAGCACCATTTACATTGGACAGCACCCAGTTTCGCCCACCCTTCACCGCTTCCTAAGTGCTTTTGCTGTGAGAGAAGAAACGGCGCAACAAACTCCCCAGCAGCACGTTGTCATTCCGTTTACAAGAAATATTATAATTGTACAGAACAATAACAAAATAAGTGTGCCGGTGCCATGCCAAACAAACAAAAATTTGAGGTCGCTGTATCTAATGTTGAAAAGAATATAAATGGAATCATAGAGTTCGATTTTTTTATTTGCAATATAAAAAATTTGAGTAGGTATGACAAATGGTTGTATAATATGATCTAGAATGTCCAATAAGAAAAACAAAGATAAATCTTTCTCTTACCAAAGATTGGCATACATTTGGGCTACTTCTATTCTGAATACCGTCGCACGGACATATTTCGCAGCCAAGAAATTCTTCTTCTACCAGGCCCTTCTACTGGCTTGGATTTTCTCATGTATCAGTTGGAGAAGGTTATACTTATTGTTTTACATTAGCTGTCCAAGATACTGGAGTTTCTAGCCTAAGAAACATTATAAAAACAATTTTACCATCCCTATTATAACTAGATTACCATCTAGTTCTTACTGTTTGTATAGTATCAATCACCATCATATCACCTTGATTAGATTGGATTCTAGACTAACCGGATTTGGCTTTATTTTTTGCCTTTGATTTTCTAATAAAACGTTAAAATTTCTGTTTTCATTTGTACAAGAAAACCATTTTGTATTAGTAATAGCAACATAACAAACTCGCTTATATTCTAATTCATTACGCCTACAATTTAATACTTCACATTTGATTTAATTTCTCCCCTTTCCTAAACCCGGTTCTTTCCACATCATCACAAATTTTAAACCATCTCTCCCGGTAGCTCCCCATATTTTTACATGATAATAGTATCGCAAGCCCGTCGGTTCTCAGACTAAGCCGCCGGCGTGCGCTACTCATAATAATTTGTAAAAATCCCACTTTGGGAATATTCAAGGAGCGTCAATTCTTGGGCGGCAGGAAGTTCGAGAATATTCCTGTGTAACATTTCTTTATCCATACTAATATAATAAATGCAAAAAATTGTCTGTTACGCTTCCATTGTTAAAGAGCTGAATAAACGAATGAAGTTTGCATTGCGTAATAATCCCACTCAAAATCAAAATGAAATTAAAATTAATTCGCAGTTTATCTAAAAAAGAAAATGGAATTATTAACTATTCGTCTAAATTTACACATGTTTAAAATGTACTTAAATGGAGAATAACGTAAAAAATAATTATAAAAATCTATGAATTAGGATCAAACCCTAATGCTTTTTCAATCAAATATTATTCATAGCATTTACTTAAATCAAAAATATGTAACCAAAATCCGAAAATCACGTCCAAAAAATCCCCAAACATTCCATCATTCTAATCACATTTGCATAGCAACAAAGGCAGTCTAGAAAATCGAACGCTTAACTCTAAGCTGTAGCTTTGAAAAATCTTTGTTTAATGTACGTCTTGACCGTCTGGCTCTCCGACTGTGAGAAATAGCGCCACTGATGCCCTCTGACGGCTCACTTAGGCACCGCCATATTTATCAACTGACAAACGTTTATGGAATACATTTGAGATTGTTCAGAACTCAAAAGAATGCTTCCATCGTGTGGAGTTCAGAAACTGATTTATTTTTCATAAAGTGTGTCAGAAATTCAATTGTTTGTTTCGCTCTTGTTTCGTTTGTTTAATAAGTGGAATGTTTTTGATATTTGTTGGTTCTTTTACATGTCATGTTTTTTGAGGTTTCTATTTTGTTTTTCTTACCTGGTTGTTTGCTTTAAGTTTATCTACTACATATATTGGGCCTTTATGAATGCTTGAAATTATGAACTTCTTCAGATACACCTGCATAAGGTTAACTGAACTATCAAAGAGGTTTAAATAATTTAACGGTTTACCTATTTGTATTTTCTCGATAACTCGACTAGTTTCTGATACAAAAATCTTAATCATGAGCTAACGAGCCAAATTGGTTATTGTATGAGTAAACCTATTGAGTGTTTTGAACACCACGTTATAATAAGGTGTATTATAAGTAAAATGGTCTTCAAACATTTATTTATTTTCATTTACCTGTTGGTCAAACAGCAGAACTCTTTAAGAAAGTTTTTCTGTTCCACCTCACACAGTTCCTACTTTATTATTAACGAAACACGGAAACGAAACTAGTTTACCAAATTACGTATCTCCTAGCAAATTACTGGTTTTCTAAACTCGGTTCAGTTCAAAGGTACCAAAAGTACCAGGAGTAGCCACGGCTAATACTTTGTCCGGACTTTGGGATTCCTTTCAAAGTTTCGGTGCACTCTTCTTGTACCTTCGGAATCTGGCTTTGGGAATTGGTTTCCTTTGTGTGTTTGTTTATACTTCATGGTTTAGTTGTCCTTTCATGAATTGAAATTGAGCGGGTTTTCGGGTTGGAAACAAAATGTAGTCGTTGTTTAGATTTTGGAGGTTTTTTTCACACTTTTTTTTACAACTCCCTCACTAAGGTATTATATACTTGTTTCCCATTTGGTGAATTAATAAAAAAATGGCATTCACAAAAATGGATAAAATTACACTACACACGAAGAAAGTAGTTTTTATAGATATTATTCCATCTAAACATATTATAAATCAAGCAATTTTTGTACCTTTACTTTACCTTCAAGTGTATAACGAAAAATTTTTTTCAAGCGAATAAAATAAAATACACCAATCGGACAACAAATTAAACACCTCATCTACTTCATAATGTTCACCAAAAATATTGAAACATTTAACCAAAACCTTCCCACAGAATTCCTCCCGAGCATAATCCCAAAAATTCTCCCTAACGAAACGTTAAGAGGCAAACCTTTTCGAGCCTCCAGTTAGGTTCCCTCTCACACCAGACGTGGTAATATCGCTACTCGAGCAACTCAATACAAATACTCTTATCAAAGGGTATCAGCTTCAAACCAAATACTGGGGTTGCATTCCTTGGTGACACAACGCCTGCCAGTGGAGCTTCCGTGCATAGTAAGGTCTAGAAGACTCTGTAAGACTCCTTGATCATGTACATTTTGTGTAGCAGTAACACCAACATTTAATTATCCCACTGCTGGACTGATTTCAGATTCTAATGATTAGAATCCATGGCCCCGATTGGCCGATGAATGAATGGAAATTGGTTTAAATTTGAAATTATTCCTATTCTCTTAAGAATTTTGCCAATACAATAATTAATAATAATAATAAACGTTTATTTTCTCACCACAATATAAACACATTATATATGTACATTATAGAGTCTCATAAAAATAAAAGTAAACAGTATATTGTGGGAGACTGGTGCCTAAGCTAGGCTTTATGGGCCTGTATTTCAGGTCACCAGGTCTCCACCCTTTAGCCATTATTGCTTTTTACAAAATTTTGTGATTGGATGTTAATTGTGAAAAAGACTTTAGTGAAAATTTGAAAATTGTGAAAAATGCTTAAAAGAATACGAAAATTGAGATTTTAAGCCAAATTTTATTCATTCATCGGCCGTTGTAAAATTCAGAGTGGAGAGAATTTCCCAGGCATGCACAAGAAGGATGAAATAATCAAATGAAAATATAAACATATCTGCCACTATTCTGAAGAAGTGTTGTAGAATTGTAAATGTTACATTTTCAACGATAAAAAATGGTCTGAATATTTTCCTCAGCATAACCTATAAAATATGCCAAGACTCCATAGTACGAGTCTTGAAGGCAAAATATTGGCACTCGAATATTTTCCAGCTTAACTATTTCATCGGGAAAAAAAACCTCAAAACAGAAAACGGTCTGCATGAAAAAGAATGAAAACAAATACTATCATGGTTGATAGTGAAAAATGATACGTAGACCGTAGCGGGAGGTTTTAGCGGGAAAATTATTGGTAGTATATTTCGAGCCGTTCAGTAACATAAATATTGCCGATTGCAGTATCTTGGATGTATACAATTTTAATGCCACACTTTAGTTTAAGTTTTATAGTATTACAGAGTTTGTTTCGCGATTTCTTTTCCACGATGAAATAGATTTGGAAGTGGTGAAGGGAAACGAATCCGTTTACTGCCTGTTTATGTTAGTGACCTGAAATTGTGACGTCAACATTTTTTTTTCATTCGTGCGTTTTATATCTAATTGTAATTAATTTGATTTTTATCTATACCGAGTTATTAGTGTCTATTTATTTATTTATTTATTTATCATTTATGTACACAGACCAATAAAAGTATCACAAATATAGAAAGAGGTGTACAAAGGTACTGCTTATTTCTTTGAGAAATCTCTTCCAGCAGACCTGCGAAAGGATAAATAAGTTAGAAAAATAGACAATAGTGTACAAGCATTGGAAAAACAGAAAGAGGTGAATATGACAAATACAATTTTAACAAAAGAAGAAAAGATAATAAAAAGAGACAAACTAAAATAAGATTACAATTACATAAATAAATACATATATACAATATAAATATGACACAACAGAAATTAAGATGACAGGTAGTGATCCTTTACTCGTCTCTTAAATATGGAAATAGATGAAGAATTCCGTATGTCAGGCGGCAGAGAGTTCCATAATCGAACTGCGTGCACGGTGAAGGAGTAGGAGTAGAAGTCCGTGCTGTGGGGATGGAACTTGAGGAGGGTTTTGAGGTGGGATCGGCACGGAGCGTCGCGAGGCTTGACGTATGAGAAACGCTCTCGTAGATACGATGGGTAATGTGGATTATGAAGGATGTTAAAAAGGAGACATAATATCCGAGTGTTCCGGCGAAGGCGGATAGGAAGCCACTTGAGATCCTTGCGAAAGTTGGAGACGTGGTCGTACTTACGTAGCCCGAAAACAAAACGTATGCACAAGTTTTACAAGCGCTCAAGCTTGTTTAATAGCTCCTCAGTAGCGTCTAAAAAGCAGGCATCAGCGTAATCAATAATCGGCTGAATCAGGGCTTGAGCCAGCGAAATTTTACATTTCAAGGGAAGGAAAAACTGGAGGCTCTTAAGCGAGTGGAAGGAGTGATACACTTTGCGGCTAACCTCGTTAATATGAGATCGCCACGAAAGGTTCGAGTCGATTATAACGCCTAGGTCTTTGGCTGTGTCGGAGTATGGGATAGCTATACCGTCGAGGTATAAAATAGGGATGCAATGGGCGTCGAGTAAACTACGCTGATGTCGACTGCCGATGATTAATGCCTGAGTCTTATCTGGGTTCAGTCGTAGTCCGAAGGACTTCGCCCATGAACTAATGCGGACTAAGTCAAGGTTTATGGCAGATATAGCAGCATCAGCATCAGCTAGTGCGAAATGCCGATACACTTGCAAATCGTCTGCGTAAAGATGGAAGTTAGAAGTAATTGAACGTGTGCAAGAGTTAATGAAGATAGAAAATAATAGAGGAGAGAGGACGCCACCCTGGGGCACCCCCGCAACGAGATTACACCAATCAGAAAAAGAATCATCATGGCGAACGCACTGCGAACGGCCCCGAAGATAGGAGGAGAACCAATCTACGGAAGAGGAAGAAAAGTTGAGAGATTGTAGTACACCCAAGAGTACATCATAGTCCACTGAATTAAATGCGCTACTGAAGTCGAGGAGAACAAGTACTGTTAGGCACTTGTTCTCCATAGCAAGGCGAATGTCATCAGTGACATTAATCAGGGCAGTGACGGTACTGTGGCCCGGGCGGAAACCAGATTGGAAAGGAGAAAGAAGAGAGTTATGAGTTAAGAAGGCAGATACTTGGCGATGTACAATGTGCTCGAGGACTTTGGATAGGAAAGGAAGGATTGAGATTGGTCTAAATTGGGAGACAGTAGTAGCGTTGGATGATTTTGCCAAAGGAATAATAAAAGCTTTTTTCCAAAGAGACGGAAAGGTGCGGGAGGAGATTGATAAATTAAAAATGTAAGTAAGGATAGGGAGTAATTCTTCTAGGATAGGTGTAATCATCCTCGAGCAGATATTGTCAAAGCCGACAGCAGAAGAAGATATAGCAAGGACAGATGTTTTTACATCCGAGAAGGAGACAGTGTTAAGATTGAAATGAGGACAGCTCGGTATTGGTGAACGAGACAGCTCCAGCAAAGTGGAGGACTTTTCAGTTGACCCCAGAGTAGTTGGAGACAAGGCGAAATGGCGATTGAGGTCATCAAGGTCCACGTCTTTGCGAATGTCAACTCTAGGAGGTTTACCAATACCGACTGACTTGAGGAATTTCCAAGAGTCGGAAGGACTAAGTTTTTCAAGAGATTCGTGGAAGTAGCGCCTCTTTGCATCCTGACACAGACGATTACAACGGTTTCTCAAAAGTTTGTAAAAAGCCAAGTTAGAGTCGGATGGCCTTCGCTTGTACCTACCCTTGGCCCTGTCCCTACTGATCATAATCTCCTTGATTGACGAAGTAACCCAGGGAGCAGGGTCGTGTCTAACCTTGACTCTTCGCTTCGGAGCATGCTTGTCGAAAAATTCTACCATCCTAGAATTCAAGATAGACACTGCGCTGTCGATAGACTCCGCAGAGAATAAGGGCGACCAGTCAACCGCCACAGCATCGTACCTTAACGCTTCGAGATCCATGGTACGGAAATTACGTAGCTGCAAATATTGAGGTTTGATTCTAGGACGGCGGATACGATATGATATATATACGAGGTCGTGGTAGGAAAAGGGAGCACTGAATTGACCATGGGCGGAAACATTGTTCGGGGAAGAAACTATCATTAGGTCAAGTAGAGAAGGGGTGCAGTTGGGAGAAAAGTGAGTAGGAGAAGAAGGTAGGACGGTCAGATTAAAGGAAGACAAAAGTGATGTTAACTTGCTTGAACGATTGTCACGTTTTAAGAGGCAGGTATTAAAGTCGCCCATTATGACAATGTGGTCATATAGGGGACAGTAATTGTGCAGATGGGATTCCAGAGATTCGAAATAATTAATATGCAGATTAGGGCAGTATACTACGACTAACAGAATTTTGGTGTGGCGGACTATAATCTCGATGAAGAGATACTCGGCAGATTCAGAATATAAATTGGGAGATGAAAATATAACTCTAAAGGGTATCTCAGCACGAAGATAGATAGCCACACCACCACCGCCCTTGCCAGTGCGGTCGTTGCGGATTAGCACAAAGCCGGGGAGAGGATATTGGGTAGAGGGGAGGGAGGGTTTCAGGAAGGATTCCGAAATCAACAGCGCATCGACAACATCACCACTAATAGACGCCAGAAGGTCATTGTAGTGGCCAGGAACACTCTGGGCATTAATGTGGACTAGGTGGAGGTTATTAGGAGTATTGGAAAATGCAGAGGCGATTCTGTCGCGTAAAGTGACAGAAGGGGAATCACTGTCCGCGCTGACATAACTATCTAAGGAAGAGCAAGAGACGAAACTATCATCAAAATTAGAGGATACATCTACCATGTCAAATTAAAAACAGTATTAATAATAACAAAAAAAAATACTTTAAAAACAAACACAGAAGGTAAACAAAAATAAGCGAGCAACTGTCAGTAATTAGCGTCGCTTAAACTAAAGACTGCCAGCCACCCTAAACTCACAAAAATCTAAATTAAAAAATAAAATAAAATGAGGCATAAAATCAGCACTTTGCATTAGTGTATAAGTTGTTTTGTATCGATAAGCTCAGAAAATATCAACTAAACGGTAGGTGTGAATTCACAACTATTTAAAAACAAAAGCGTGAATTGTTAAAACTATTTACCATTACCGAAACAAAACGCACAAAAGTCCATGCAATCGCCAACATGCCAAGTAAAAAATAAATTAAGAACTAAACGCACTGAAACGTCAAACGGATTAGTGACAGTTAGAATTATTATGACAGGAGTGCGAGTGACAGATACAGAGTGAGGTTAGGATATAAATGTTTGTCATACCTACTTGAGAATTAGAAAAATTGAAGATGAAAAGTAATACAATGTTGGTAGATAGCAAAAGCGGTTAGATAAGAATAGAATAATAGATACATACTTGAAGTTTTGCAAAAATACGAGTAGAGATTAGCCAATAATCCGGTCAATTACGCCGCCGCACCTTCCTTAAACCCTTGGCAGGGGCATCTGGCTCCTTTGGCGAACCGAGCTGCTCCGGAGGAACAGAATCATCACCTGCACTCATCGGGAAACGCGCTGTTAGCCGTCGGAGTTCGTCCATAGTCTCCAACTTGTGCCGAGACATGTCCGGGGAAACAACAACAATCTTGCCCTCGATGGTCCAGCAATTGTTGATCCCGAAGTGCTTGCGGGCTGCCATAAATGCCACATGACGAGTACGGGTCAGGAATTCGGAAACTGTAATACCGGAACCCTTCAGAAGTTTTTTGTTGTCCCATACGAGTTGCCGATGCTCCATGGTGAAGAACCGCACTAAGATGGGTCTGGCCTTCTGCTGTGAAGTTCCCAGCCGATGACAGACGTGAATGGAGTTATTTGTGCTTGCCTCAGATAGCTTAAGACGCGTCTTCAGTATCTCAAGGACCGTTTCCGGCAACTTTTCTGAGGGTTTCTCAGGGACACCATGCAGCAGAAGAACTTTGCGGCGCATAGCAGTCTCGTGACGATCCACAGCAGAGTTTAAAGCATCCAGCTGCATCTTCATTGTGTTCAGTGCCTGCCACACAAAGGATTTGAACTCTGCAAACTCGACGGCCAATGAAGCAAGATCAGGATGTGCAGAGTTGGAGCTGGATGTAGCACGCTGTAACTTGTCTTCGTACTGGTGCATCCGGCTCGTAAACAGCTGTTCCAGGTCACCAAGTGTGTAGTTGGCGTTCATGATTGTCGGTTTTTCGATTTTTAATGGGGTCAAAGTTCAGTGACTTATTGGTGTATCAAAACTTGTATGTAACACAAGGACTATGTTATATGGTGAGCGAAGGGTGGCTAGACATTCAATACTAACATAAATTCATGTAAATAGTCAACTTTACTATTAAAAATTAAATATTTGAAGTAGCGAATTATTTTCACTTGTGTCCACTATGCCTACCCACAAAGGACTCGTGTCGTATGACTGTAACTTTATTTATACATTATTGCACTAGTATGGAGCTTAAGCAAGTTACACGACATTCATTTTTTTTTAAATTTGAAGGTAATTTATCCAATAGACTAACATGGTTCCAAAAATAAAGGCTACAGCTACAGGACTAAGATAACAAAGGCTATAGATAATAATGATAGGTCAAATAAAGAGTGCCCAATAACAAATGAATGAAGATCTGAAGTTCATTTTTTTCAGGTGTGTCTGCGGGCATGAGACGAGGCTGAAAAGTAGATCGCAAATAAACAAAACTGGGTCACACTGTATACTGTTTCCTCGTAACGTTACATATGAAAAATATTGCGAATAAACTATTGATGCTTGTAGTTTGATAGTCCGACTGGCAAAACGGAGACCGCATGCGAATTTCATGAACGAAATTTGAAGGAATTTGAACCAAGCGATGTTGGAATATCTAACTAGTGATGTTTTAGGACCTGTATTAAATAATAGCTGTTGCCCGCGGGCCCGCACGCTGCAAACCGAAAATGAGCCCACGGTAACATAAAATTGGGATAAAATGCTATGTGTTAATCCTGGTTATAAACTTCTATATACAAAGTTTCAAAATTTTCATAATAACCATCGTGAGACTGATTCATCATTAAATGATGTAACGGTTTACTCACGCGTATTTATCGGGGTAGCCCGACTAGTTTCGGACCCAACCGGAGTCCTTAATCATGAGCAGACGCGGCGGGATCGCGAGTCGAACTAAATACGCGTGAGTAAACCGTTACATCATTTAATAAAGTTTCAAAATGTATTCTGATTTTCTTTTAGCACACAAAACCATTATCGAAACACTGTTAACTTAAAATGATAACCAAATTCATCTGTATGTCAAATATTTTTGATTCGGCAAAGCGTCGGCAGTGTCGTGTGTTGTGACAAGGCCACTCTCGTTCAGTAGCTAGTGGCTCTCAAACCTTTGAAACTAGGACAGTTCGCGAATGTTAGAAATTGCTTTGTGGATTTTTGATGGCGTGGCTTTGAGGCGTCGAGTGGTGGTACTGTGATCTTTGGGAGTAAGAGAGTCGGTGTTGTGAGAGCGAGATAGTGGATTATATAATGTGGTAGCGTCTCTTTTTACAACGTTACTTATGGTATGGTATTGAAGTTTTTGATATCATCAAGGCTTAATTTATTCTATACTCATAATTTACTTATAATGGTAATATATCACTGGAGAAAGAGGGGCTAATAAGTCGGTTGTCAATTAAAAACAGCCAACCCAACATACCATAAAGAAAATTATACCGGCTTTATCAACCCAGTGTTAAGTCTGTGATAATTATGATGACATGAAGTTCCAAAAAATTTTGTATTTTTTACAATTCCGTATAAATAATAATAAAAAATCAAACCTTAGACGAGACTCGAAGCTACAACTCAGCTACCGAGGTCACTGACGAAGAATTCTGAATTTTTTCATTTTACCTTTCACACCTCCTGGACTCCAGGATTTCGGAAAAACAAACGAGATTTTTATCGAAGTTTGAACACCACTATCGAGCCAATCAACGGACCGTCAACCACGCAATATGCACAGAGTCCGTATCGTTAACCAATCGCGTGACAGCTGACGGCCGATTTCAATCCTTGTTGTTTTTTAATATTTTTGTTTCTTTTTCCCCTTTCAATTTTTACACTGCAGCAAACGTATGATCAGATTACAAAGAGGTTTTTTTTATCGGAATGCTTTGATAGAAACCTTTGGATACGTTATGTTTTGCATCGATTGCAATTCTGTAAGCGGATAGCACAAATAATGGAGTGTAGTGCAATTTTTATTTGTTTGAATTCAAATTTGAATTTTTGTGTAGCAATTTTTGTATTAGAAATGAAATATTGATGGTGCTTGTGAATTTATTAGTCTATTTCAAGTTTTGATCAATATGGCTGTGTTAATATTTTTCAATACATTTTATAACTAACATTTTCTATGAAAATGTACCTTTAAAGTTATCTGGTTAATACAGTATTAAAAATCTACTTTACATTGATTATTTTATTTACTTAACAGAACATGCATGAAATCAGATATCTTTAGCTTTACCCAAAATTCAATACACCAGTAAACCAACCTCATTTTAAAACTCAATCACGAACCGTATAAATAAATTACCTTTACAATTTATACCAAAAAAACTTGTCCAAAAACCCCATAAAACTCCCGTAAAATTCACTTCAACTTTTATCATTAGATTATACACAATTTAATTATTAAATTAAATTGACATTCGAGCGAAACACCCCTGCCTAACTACAAAACTAAAAGTCGCCCCCTGAGGTTGGTTTTAATTAAAATTTCTAAATGAAAACGCCAATAGTTTGTCACCCCTGCACTGGAATGCGCAGGAAAAGTGTGTGAGATGCTTTTTTGTTTATTGTGGGATAACTTCTGTGTTATTTATTCGCGAATACAGTTGATAGAAACTCTGGAACTCTACCTTCTTGGTCCTTATGACTATTAAGAGGCTATACTAGTAACTGACTCATATCAAACCAATTTTAGAAGTCATTATACAAATAAACATTTTATGTACTACTAAATAGAGCTTCTATTCGTGTAGAGAAGGATTGAGAGGAAAATTATAGAAACAAATTTGGACAACGCAAATTCAGCGGTAAGTATTAAGATGTGAAAACATAATATGTTAAATTCAAACTCAAAAGACGCAATTGAAATCACAAAGAACATAATATATTTTGAAATTTAATAATCGGTCAAGAGTGAGTTGACTTCCGTTACTGAAGGATGCAAACATATCGTGTAAAGAAAAATATTTAACTTAGGTGACGATGAATAACTCTAAGAACCGCTGCTTAACTTCGACCCTTATGTGCTGTTAGAGACAACATAAATAGATCATCTTTGAAAATATTGACCATCTAATATTGTTCCGTTGTAGACCTGAAAACGTGAAAAACACTTGGAGCATGGAAACATGAAAAACTTGTACGGACCCAAAACATTTCATAGCTACGTCTGAAACCCAAATGCTTTTAATTCCCAAATCGTCACTTGACAAACACAACACAACAAAAACCATTCGATACAATCCCGCTCAAATCTAAAACTTCAGTCCGATTAAAACTGTACGGCGACTTGCGAGAACGAGATAGCAATACACAAATACGATATGTGGAAGTGAGAGAGAAATCTAGGAACGAAATAGTTGCACAAGTATCTGCGTACATTGCACGATTTAATTAAGCATTTTAATTAATTTTAATTAAACTTAGGGAGCGTGATTTCCCTTGTCGCTGTGTTTTGCTTCTGAATCAAACGTTTGAATCACTCGTTTGAAGTTTCGATTTGGTATTTGTGTCAAGGTTGTGTTGGTTTGTGGGAAATATGAAGAAATTTTTAGGAGATTTTAAAAAGATGATTCTCCATTGATACTTATTGAATACGTATATAGACTTTGATGTTTTTTTTTGTATTGACAACTGATTTGCTCGCTTGCTTGCTTGGGAAGTATTTAAGTGGTCTTGTAATAGTAAAAGGTGTTAATAGAAAAGATAAAGCTGTCTGTTAGAAGAAGAGGAAGTCAGTTTTTATTCTTTCTGTCAAGAGATTTTTCTGCTTCTTGGCTTTGTTTTAGAGGAGAGAGAGTTTATTCTGGAGAGAACTTGATTTTTCTGATACAATATTATCTTTGATCGTCATGTTTGTCTTTAAACCTTTTTTGGTATGGATTTATATTTGGAAATTTTCTATTTCTTTATTTTATGCATAGATTTGTTCTTTTGATCTCAAAATTGTTATATTTTTAACCAAAAAATATATTTTTCGATCTTCTTTCTGTAACCGAAACTGTAATTCTAGTTTTCCCAGATATTCAGGGTCGGGTTTTATTAAAATAATAACAAAACTCTTTCGTTTTATGTTCACATAGTAATGTTTGAATGTAAAGTTGAGGTCGCGTCATGGCCTGAAATACAGTTTTACCTTCAGAAGAAAATGGGGGGTGTTGTTGTTAACTAGTACATTTAGAATAAAACCGGTAATGTTTAAAGTAGACTCTTGATACTTAGCGTTCCTTACTATTAGGCTAAAAAATTACATTTTTTTTTGGGAAATTGAGGACCTATCAAATGAATGACCGCATTAACTTTGCTTAACCTCGACGCTTATTTTCACATACATTATCTGTGAAAATGTCAACTTTCTATAAATTACGCTACATAAGGGAGAGCGGTTATTAACCCAACTGTTATTTTTTTTAGCGTGTTTGTACGGAACCCTCGGTATCGAGAGTCCGACTTGCACTTGACTTATTTTTATTTTATGCTCAGATACATTACAATGATTTAATATTTAAGCATTGTCTAGGAGTCCAACGATATCATGAAAATCATTATTCGCTTTAACAATTAATCCATGCATTAGAAAATTATCAACTACTTTCATAACATTGTAAGTACCTCAATAAAACGTATAATTTCCAGTCATATCTCAAAGCAATAAGGTTTAATTTCGTCTGTCATTGTTCCCGCTAAATTGCGAACTACCATACTTTAGTTTAATTAACATACGTGTTGTATTTCCCCTGTCGCCTTGTCTAGTTTATTCTGAATTGTGTTGGCTTCATAATATTTATATGTAGTATGTACTGTGACGCTAAGGAATTTTTGTTCATTACTGTGAACGTATGTGTATATATTTGATTTTTTATATATAAGGCTGTATGTTCACATGGCCAGTGTAGCAAGGGATGTCGTTTTGGATCCCTATATGATTATAATAATTCATATAGAATAGATAGCAACGTTTAATAACAAAGAGGTCGTCTGCCGCGAAGATGGTGTGATGATCTAGTCTAATACCTGGGACGCACGTGGATAGAAATCGCGAAAGATAGAGAGATCTGGAAAAGAACAGGGGATGCCTATGCCCAGCAGTGGGATCTTATACAGGCTTATAAGAAATATGCCTGAAGATTTCTTGTTGTTCGTGTTCTTCTGTGTCATTAGCTTTAATGCAGCTGGATTATTTAAGATTTATCTGACAAGCAACTGATTACCACTAACGTAACTTAGAGTATCTATTCTCGGGCATTTCAGTCGGTTTTAAAAGTCTGTTTGCCCTCAAGGATACCTTTTAAAAACCAGTTGAACCATCTAAAGAGAAAACAAGTTCACTAATAGTACATATTACATTAAAACAATAATATAATGAGTTCTAACATTTTATATGGTTTTCACTTTGAGCATTTGACATGGTTCCGAATATTAAAGTTTGTCCCCAATGTAAAAACAGGCCTACCAAAAAAACCGCCTAATATTTTCCACCAAACAAGAGAATCTGTTTTGAAAATAAATGAAAAAGGTATACAAATACAAAATACTGTGACCTAATTACGAGCATGGCTAGCAGCGGCCCCATTTCTTTCAACCCATGAGACGCCTAGTTTTAATTAGTTGTTTTTGCTTAATTGTGAAAACTTCCAGTATTTGAACGTTTCAGTTTCTGACTGGAACTAAATAATCTGTGATATTGGAACGGACGGAAAGTTCGTTTAAAGTCAAAGGAAAATTTATTTTTAAATTAATGAATGAATTTTCCGATTTTTCACTTCGGATATTTTTCGGTCTTGTTCTTGGGAATCAATGGCTGATTTTAAACGTTTTCTCTTTACAGTCTCCAATCGTTAATATTTTTTGCCTTATTTCGTCATATTGAATAAAAATTCTTTGGACGAAACTAGGAGGTAACCGGATGAAAATAAAACGTCACGTTAAGGTTTTCAAATATTTTTGATTTTGTCAATGGATAGTTTTTTAAACATACATTAATAGATAACATTTCCTAAAACTTTGTATTTTCTCCCTTTGTCCCATTTACAGGCTTTAATCAAGCCATAGCCAGGAGTACCTTAAAAAGAATCCAATCGTAAAACAAAACTAATCCCTAAGATTTTCATCATCCAAAAATATTCATGTGTTAACATAAAGAACATTATCATACATGAACTACTAAATGAATTAATCTCCATCTTGCAAGTAACATTTTGATGTACAAATAGTGTTTTAGTCACACTTAGCTTGTAATTGAGTTGGTCTGGGAGGGCTTTGTCACCAGATTCCTGCGGTAATGCTAGGAGAGGGTTGAAAGGCAGAGGATGAAGCGGAAAAAGCATTTAATCAGGTCTAATACCCACTAAGTACTATATTTCAACCCATGCTATACTTTGAGTGCGATTTGTTGTTGTTCGATCCCCGCGTAGGACAAGCGTTTGTGTGATCCACGAATGCTTGTCCTGAGTTATGTGTCTTTGTGAATGTGACTTGAATGTTTATGAAATCTCCCGCAATAGTAAGATTAAATTCCTCATTAAGACGTGGTAAAAAAATACTTTTGCCATGGGCTTATAACGCTGGACTGTTTCCATTGTGGAAGCGATATGCCATTATCACACACAAAGATTACTGTCTACATCTTCTCTCGGAAAACAGATCTCTAGGTAGAAAAGTAGAAGTATAATGACTGGACGTGAACTTGGCAGGAACTTTGTTGGTTAGGATTTTTAAAGATTAAACATTCTTGATGTTCTATGTACCATAGTGCCACTTATTAACCTTTTTCATTAATGTCAGCACTTTACACCACGCCTTACCACTTATTTAGGAATTCTCATCTCCTCTATTTACATCTCATAGACCTCATAGACTAGTTAGTTATATTTTAGTTCCCGTCCCGCTTGCCTTTATACCCTACACCGCGTCCAGTCGCCGACTTGGCTAGATTCAGCTCGCTAGCTCCTCGCAAACTTAGGCTTGGTTTGTTTTGTCCACAGTTATTATTACGACGCTTATGTATGCTGTAACTTGTTTCTTGGATGTATGACCCGTGTTTATTTTAGCTTACAATGCATGGACAGCTAAATACTTGGTTATTTCGTGTACCATGTTTCGTGTGTTTCAAGAATTATATTTTGAAGATTTAAGACTAGTTCGTTAGGTTTCTAGGAAACGAACTCTGAAATAACCTGTTTCAATTAACACAGTTTGAAGTCAAATTGCATATATCTAAATATACTTACACTTCATTTCAGCAAAAAATAGTCATCAAAATGAATGAAGATCAAACCTCCAAAACTTTAGACAGACACGATAAACACATGAAACCATTCACAAACCACATCAACAAAGGTCGTAGGTATCGCAGTGAGGAGCCATTCTTCGAAACCAATCGCTTAAAACTAAGTACTTCGCCAATTTCACGTTCGTTTGTTCCCAAAAATTTCCCAAATTCCGAGTCTCAAAACTTGTGCTAACGCTTCGCCGCCCAAGAAACGCAATTCCCAGAAAATAAGAGAAAAATCAATCACAATAAGTTCACAAAACTTGCTACTTAAGGGCTCGAGTCAGTTAAATGCTGGGAAAAGGACTGTGGGTCGCAACTCGCGGAGTTTTTTGTGGACCGCGTTATGCGAGACCAGCCAAGTAAAAGTTTCGGATTCGTTTTTACGTTTGGAGTTCCTTTTAATACTTTAATTCGTTTCTAGAAAGGTTTTCTTAGTTTTCTACTATTTTGTTTGGCGGAGTTCGAGGTGTGCTTTGATAATTCTTTTATTAAAATGCGCTTTTTAAAATGTTATGCAGTCTTGTAAGTTTAGTTTTAGTTTTGAGTTTATAAGATGACTGTTTTTCAGAATTTAACATTTAGCTATTTTGTAAACAGCAGCTTAATAACCCTACTAAGGACTTTGTTTCGTCATATCATTTGTACAATCACACTTAGCAAGCTCTTAATTAAAGCACAGTCCACTGTTTCATAACGAAAAGCGCTATTTAATTGTAGTAGAGGAACTTTCAAATGCAAATCGAATAAATTTTGAATGATACTTTATCAACATCAAAATTCTCCATTACTACAAACACTTTTTCCTAATATTTCTAGATCTTTCTTAACGATTCATCAAACTATCATAACATGAAATACAGCATCTAATAAATAGGCATCCAAGACTACATAATGTTTATTATCCGAGTAATATATTGACCTATAAAAATGGTAATTTTGCGGACAAAATGAAATTAAACAGAGGGGCGTTGTGCCAGAGATAATCTCCTGCGATGCACGATTTGATATATTATACCAATTTTATTTATGACTTAAGGAAAGTGAAATTTCTTTTTGAATATCAGCTTTTTCGTCTTCATTTTTAAGTTATTGTCTTCTTAATATAATGATTTAATAACTTTTTATGGTCAGAAGTAGGTCACGGTTTAGTGACTTGTATTGTTTAATTAATTATGACGTTGATCCTAAGGTTAATCTTGGTGAGACAAGAATCATGATGGTATCAATATTAAACCTAAATGATAGCATTTGTATTGAATTTTATACCTGTTTTGATGAAGTCTAACTTTTTTTAAGGATGTCTATACTCTATTTGCCTGAGAACTCAAATACAGATCAATCTGTGTGAGTCCTTAAGTTCTAAAATTAACCATGAATTAACCATATAACAGTCGTTTCTTCATTTAATATATGCCTGCATAAAAAGTTACATCAAGAATTTGACAAATGGAGTATAAGTAACCCTCATCTTCCTAATTCTTAAATTTAAGTATGTGTATGTAATATATCTTACGTATTAGTATCATTTTCCTTAGTATATAAATAAGTAAGTCTACATATTGCACTTTATGTATGTATAATAAGGATTTTATATTTTTTTATATTTGGATAATTTTCATGATTATATTATATTTTTTTATTTATGAGGTACACCTACCTCTTGATATATCCGCATCACCCTATGGTTGACTGGTAGAGAATGCCTCAGGCATTAAGTCCGCCATTGTACAACATTGTATAAAAAGTGTAAATAAATAAATATAAATCGGTTCTGCTTTTCACTCGGAGCAGTCTTCTTTTGTGTTAATGACATTTTTTAATGCAACAAATTTTTTTTTGGTTCTTACTTCACTCATTGTTCAATCAAACAACATTCTGTGACGTCAAAAGCTTCAATATTATTATTCTAAAAATAAACTTTATTTTTATTAATTTAAAGTCAATAGTTCTTTAACACATGACGTCGTCCTCACTTGAACTAGTCCGCGCTCCATTGGCCCATGACGTCACTTATACGAGAAGGGGAAAAGATTTCTGTGTTCTCTGAAAAGGACGGAGTTTTTTTTATATTTTTTGAGACTAAGGAATAGTGTAGACGAAGAAATTCGAACACATTTTACCGTTTAAAGAAGTAGAAGGAAACGTTTTCTCGAGACTTAAAAAGAGACTTTTCATGAAAAAGCTTTATATTTGAACATCTAAAATGTAGCTATAATTATTAAATATAGATAAATATCAGCCTATATATGCTTATAAGAAATTGGTACTTTGTCTGCTTTCTGGTCCTGGAACCTACGCCTCGTACCTACCAATCCATGCATATAACCGCAAGATCATCACTACATCGATCGTTTTGGCAAAGGAATATGAGAAGATTTAGACTCCTACAAAATATAAAAAACAGACATCTATTTATCTAAGATAGCCACAGAATTCAAGACTGTACCTATTCAATAAAGGTCCCAAGATACATCCTTGACGAAACCCAAAAAACTACCCATAAAACAATAAGCCAATTTTCACGAATACTCTTTACTCATTCGTCATTTATTTTGCACCTAGTACTTATTACATCCTTGACTATATAAATACTTATTTTGTTCAAGGGTCCTCAAACCCCCGTCTCATTCAGCCCAGCTATCGCATTATCGATTTGACATTATAGAGACACGGTCCAACACAATTCACAATTAG
The DNA here is from genome assembly GCF_003590095.1 of Trichoplusia ni. NCBI lineage: Eukaryota > Metazoa > Arthropoda > Insecta > Lepidoptera > Noctuidae > Trichoplusia > Trichoplusia ni. Next base: position 590,935 of record NC_039501.1, read on the forward strand.
GCCTGTTTCCGAAAGCGGCTATTAATTTGTGTAGCTGCCCATAAATTCTTGTTACCCTACATACAGTGGCGATCCTACGGGTTTTCCTGTTTTTTGAGTGGTTGCCTTCGAAATGCGTTGCTGTTTTGGCTATTATGAGTGCGTTGGGGATAGTTTATTAGTTGGTCTATTTTTGCTTTATGTAGGAACGGTTTTTGTGTTAATGGATCATGGTTTTTAGCCATGTGCCATGGGAAATTATCCTCATTGAAAGAGTCTTCAAATAGTTATGGAAAATAACAAACTTTTGCGTTTTTGATGATATTACTACTGTCTTAGGGCGGCGGCAACATTTTGCCAATTCTTTAGGCTTAACACATGTAAATAAATTTAGGTTCGGTTTTTTCTACGAGTTGTTTACTTGCCTTAAAACGTATTCTTTTTAAAAAGGAAAGAAAGGACAGTTTTGTCCAGAGGTGGTATCACAAGCTTAATCACACATATAAATGCGAAGTATGCGTATGGATTAAAAAAAGCAATAACTAGTAAATATAAATATATATCTACCTTTCAACGACGTATAAACTTTCTTTTCATCACCCCATATGTTTGAAGTTTTTATATTCATCCAAATTCAAATTTGAGGGTTCACATTATAATTTAAAACGAATTATAATTAGGAATATATTAAAGATAAGGTGTAAATAAGCTGAGATTGCAGGTGGCCGTCAAAAATCTCATAGAGAAACTTTGCGAAGGTAAGGCAGGGTTTTATCCATATTTCATGAGATCCTTCGACGTAACAGATGGCATTGTTTTCACTTCATTGCCTTAGATTTTTGTTCTACCTGAAAACGACTGAATGGTTCAGTAGTATAACAGGTTTTTTGTAATCACGTAGGTTCAATTTTTGGCAAACGTGGGTAAAAATTAACAAAAATATGTGAATCTTAAAAACATAGAACTTAAGTGTGAAGATTCTAGGCATAATCAAAAATCCTATACAGTGTTAGTTAAATCAGAGCAATTCGCTCATTAAACATAAACTACACAACCTGGATTTACCAAAAAACTTGGCATTGAAACCTAACACTCCTGAAAATAAGGCATTATCACTTATATCTTAAAGCATCCTCCAGAAATAAGATTCAAATACAAAACAATACTTGAATCGCAACAAAACATTTATCATCAATAGATTGGACCTGGATACTGAAATTTATACCTGTTTACCCAAAACCAGGGTAGCGTGAATCACATTTCATATTTTCGCAATCCAACCCCCCGTTGTTGTCCAAATACCTTCCCATTTCGTGTTATAAACGGGGTCCTTTGTACCCGTATCAATACAGGGTTAAAGTACGACTGGTATCTATCAGAATGATGTATAGCTGGCGTAAGGAGGGTTATTTTATTTTTCAATTACCTGTAACCTTGCCGTTGAATATTGAGAATTGGCTTTTTGCGTGGAATGTGTTCAGTGAATCTGGTGTGATCTTACGGTACAATAATATTGGTCGGTGTCTGTTGTGTGTGATTCACTGTAATGTGAAATATGTGCTTTTATGCTAAAAATAATGTTAATGGAAGTTGGTGCTTATTTGAAAGTTTGGATATGATATTAAAGAAAAATATTTGCGCTAATCTAGAAATCAAATAATCCAGATTTTGTGCCAAAATGACGACAAAAAAAAATCTCACCTGAAGAAACTACGTTTAAAGAAATTTCAATATCCATTTTGTTTCTTATATTTTATATTTTCAATCCAAGGTTAGGATCCTATCCTTCAAATGATACCTAACTTTAGTTATTAGTTTGTATTCTGTTAAAATAAATGGGTTATAGATATCGTTTCTTTAAAAATACTAAAAACAATAATATAGTTCTTGAAATAATTTTTACAAATATTTTAAGGCACCGAAAATGTATTAATATTTTCAACAATTCCATTGAAATTACTTGGCATCTTGGTTATTATCTTTAGAGATATACTCTTCTAGACCTAGAATCTTTTTCTCTTTCCGAGAATTCGAAACGCGTAACTCTTTTCAAGCTTTGCCTGCTCTCAGTGAAAATGCTGAAGTACCTTGCATCTTACACTACATCCTGTATTCATCACAGCTTTCTAGATAATACTGACTCCATTTCTCCACTAAGACTTCATCTCAACACTCAACAATAGAAAACTTATATTAAATCTCAAATTTGATATTCTGTCAGAATTTCACAAAAAGCAAACTTGTGAAATCTTAGCTGTTTCGCTATTGTAGCAATTTACAGGCTGAAAACTAGACGCGTTTCGTAAGTCAGCTGAAATTGTTCAGTTTACAGATTGTTATCTAAGGCTCGATATTTTCAGTGCAAATATTTTGCGGCGCGGTGGTAGGTTTATTTTGTTTCTGCGTATAAAAATGTAGGCTAAAAACTCGAACAATTACACCCCAATTATAAAACAACACGATACATTAAAAAGCAGAACAAAAACAGTGAATCAAAATCCAAAAAACAAAACAAATATGGACGTCGGACAGCAAACTCGAAATTAAAAAAAAAATGTTGGATTTTTGTAAAAATTCTGTATCCACACATATCGTATTCAGGCGGGCTGTTTGATCGGGGTAGGCAGGTGCTATAAATCCTACGAACTGCTCGGTACTGTGGTCGACATTTATTTTGTTTTTGTGCCCACTTCCCAGCATTTAATCATTGAGAATTTTCCTCCTTTTACCAACGTCAATTGAGTTTGCTCATGATGCGTCAATTTGTTTTTCTATATTACGTTTGTTTTCTTAATTCAATTTAAGAGTTCAAATTGGGTTTATGTCACAAAAACTGGATATATCACACACAGTTTCTGGCTTTCCAGCCATTTTCTTAGCTGTAGTATTTTCAGGCTTCATTCTCATGATATTCATATAAATACGATTATCGGAATCTGATATTAAATTACCAAATTAAGTGCTACACACAATTGCTTCTTTCATTTTCGTAACATAACATTTTGCTTACATTAAACCAATCTCATCAACTTCATCATTCTCATCTCTTTCACGATCAAAATCCTACTTCGAATCCGCTCAATTAACACGAAACCAGAAACAAATAGATTTAGCAAACACTAACCGGTAACGATCAGTAACCAAGTACAATTTGCAGCGGATTCTCAATTCTCAACAGTTATGCCAATACCCTTGTCAATAAATGGTTTAATAGCGAAGAGCTTCGCCCGACGTCTTGAGATTCCCTCGCTTAGCTGTTGGATTAAGGGCTAAACGCTATTCTGGATAAGGCACGCATACTAAAGAGGCGTTTAACTATCCCAAGCTTGTAGCAGCTATTAATAGACGAGAAATTAGAGATAACATTTTGTTTTTTTGCAATTTTAAGATTGGGAGACTGCGGTTGAGTTTTTTTTTGTTTTCAGGTTTCATTTCTGGCTAAGTATGTGTACCTATATATATACCTCTCCACGGACCATTCACGTCTATAGAGCCTGACCTCATAGCGTATTACATTGTTTTACAAAAACAAATATTTAAATAGTCATTCCTTGCATTCTCTAACTAATACGCTTAGTTCCCTATACAGTATTATTAAAAGAAGACCAGTCTAAAGCTATCTGAGTGACTCAAATTTAAAGAGATCATCATCATCCATAGCCTTTGACCTCCCACTGCTGGGCATATGCATTTCTCGAGCAAAGTTTTACGGTCCTGAGCCAGCCGAATGCAAACTCGACTCAAGATCTAATCTAATCGAATATATATCGAACTTAACTGTATAGAAAATTATATTAATAAAAATCCTTGTAATAATAAAACTGTATCCCTTGTTCCAGGTGAAACAATAACGCCAGACAACTCGACGATCACTCGCGTGCTGCCGCTGACAGTGACGCGTGAGGAGTTGGGAGGCGAGCTGACCTGCGTGGTGAGCTCCGCGGCCCTGGACGCTGATATCGTGAAGAAGATCAAACTTGATGTTAGAGGTAAGGGGTTGGAGGAACTGCCTTTATTAACACAGGATAAACATAAAAGGGTAATAGTAATTTTGAATTCATTGAAATTGACGAAGGCAGTGAAGTCAGGTAATTTTTTGAAAAAACCTTCTATTGTAATAGGGTTTAGAGGTTTGTTTCAGCGTTCACAAATATGTAGTCGCTGTTAAAAATAAGGTTTGGATTCCTAAAAAGCACAAAAGCGTTTTGAGATAACAGACACCCACGCGTCTTAATTAGGGGCTTAAGCTTTGACTTAGATTTCTACTGCTGCATAATTTTTTAATTTTAAAAAAATCCGATATTTTTGGCTCCATAGGTAATTGGTGATTTCACCACTTTTCTGCAAAATTTCTCCTGATATCCTACAGCATTTGTTCAAATGTTCTTCCTTGCATCAGAATTTTACTTTTCTTTCCCTAGGGATACTAAAATTAATACTATTTGATCCACTTCAACTGTCACTCAAGTTGAAACCCCACTGCGACCTACTTTTATTTAAATCCAAAGAACTTGTGTCAAAGTTAATTCTAAGTTACTGGTAAAGCCGCAGTAAATCAGGCTAAAATTATAAGGGAAGCTATTCCCAATGGGTTGGGATGATTAAACTATTAGGGTGATTATTTGCAAGTGGCTGAGATCGGGTTTCGGGAGTCGGCTGGTATTTAGATACAGAAAAATCCATCATAAACAATTTTTATAAGATTGTACGGATGAAGAATTAATTTTGTTCGGGATAACTGGAAACATACAATCAAATTTTATAGTGGAGCAGTCAAACCCTGAATTTAGACTAATTGCTTATACCTTATCTTAAAATCTTAAAAATATTTGTTGTATCCAACCTGTAATCTTGCCTATCCATATTCTTCTTCTAACGGTGCCACATTGCGAATTTTCTTTAGGTTAGTTTTCCCCATTAAAGTTGTCTAGATTACAACCAAAACAATAGGTATTCAAATTGAGTAATATTTTTTCAACCATTCGTTTAAGACATATTATCTTACACAATCTCTAAGTAATATTTTCCAACAAAGCCCAATAACCATTATATTCTCCATTTTTTCTCAGAGCCGCCATCTTGGTCCATGTCTGTATAATTGAACTCATTAATAAAATAGTATCAGCTGACTTAATGAAAATTTATTCGCTACGAAATAAAACACGAAATAGTCAACGAATTAGAGTGGAGGGCTCACTGTAAGGATTTAGCAGTTTTCAACTTAACTTAAGATGTTTTAAATAAAGATACGATGGCCGTCTTAAAGACGTTAAGTATGTAATGTTAAAGTATATAATTTTTTAAATAAAAACTACTGCGCCAAACTTGATGTTATTTTTATGGGTCGAAATGACAATTTTTTAAATCAACATAACATACTTTTGCGTTTTTCGAAACAACAAAAAAATTAAAAAGATAAAATGCTTTAAAGTTTAGGAGAGGGACTTGTAACTTAACGCGATTGTAAAATTTATGCATAATTATGTAAGTTCTATTCACTGTAATTTGATAAATGCATGCATTGCTTTTTATTGAACTACAAGATGGAAATTTAAAAAAAATGTCATCCTACATCCCTATGTAGATGCATTAGAGAGTACGCGATAGTTCTAACAGTCGGGTTGCTATTGTAGCTGGTCATGTAGATAGCCCCATAATGTGGCGCTGCATGACCAGACATCGACCAGCATTTAGTTATATAAAATAATATTTAATTAATTCTAGAGTTTTCTGTTTAGAATTTATGTTATACATAACTATGGACTATTATGAAATAAGTCTGAAATAAATATTATATTATTATTATGTATCTCTTTTCATTCACGGGCTAACTTCATGAGAAGAGACCCGGTCCTTTTTAAAGGCGTGAACGGGGACACAGGTCCAACGCACAGAGGCCTTCTTGAGAACTTTAATATACAATGTGATGGGGTATCTACTAGGGATCATTCACCTCCGCTCTATGGGAGAACGGACATGAAGAATCCAAAGTAGATACAAAACTATTGCAAGAATGTGTGTATGAACAATTAGGCTATTATATTATGATAAGTTATGTGGACCAGTTAGTTGGATTTTCCAGAAAACTATGACACCTGCCCCTCTACACATGGTAATGTAAATAAATTGGCAGGCGGTGACTCGCCACTCACTAGATGGGCCCCCTATGATACCGTCACGATTGACAGCAGGTGGGCAACACCAGTGCGAGCGGCTAGGGGTGTAGAGAGGTGCGACACCGATTTCACCATCGCGGGTCACAGACCCGGAGCGGGTTTCCTCGTTATTACGCCATTAGACACTTCCACCCCCGAGCATATAGCTCTAGCGACCCCTCTCTAGCCAGCCAGTTAAGGCAAGAAAGAGCTGGGAGTCCCCATAAAGAGTGACCCCCTGGGGCATTCAGGTTCCGTTGTGTCGCTACTCACAAACAGCTCGCCACAAGCTGCCCTCGGATGTATGCTCCTACATAGACCTTCAGATACATTTTTTATTTATATCTCAAGGTTTGGAAAAGCATACTAATATGCCCTCTGGTCTTGCGTTATTCCCATGGAGAGAGAGAACGACTAGCCCCGAGGGGTTATTATTATTATTATTATTTATTTGTATCTCTTTTTAGTGACGGGATCACTTCATGTGAAGAGACCCGGTCCTTTTTAAAGGCTTGCACGGGGACACAGGTCCAACATGTAGAGGCCTTGTTGAGAACTTTAATCTAAAATGTGATGGGGTATCTACAAGGGGCCATCCACCCCTGCTCTATTAAAGAACAAACATGGACGACCCAAGGTAGCTACAAAACTATTGCAAATTGTAATGTGTATAAATAATAAGGGCTATTGGTATTAATAATGTTAAATGGAATGGTTTTCTTTAAAGCTATGGAAAACTATTATTATTTCCTTTATTTCATTAAAATACATATAAATTACATTTTTAAATATATATAAAAAACAACATACATTTAAAAATATAAAAAATAGTGTCCAACCGGCAACGGGAACAGGGCCCAAGCTGCCGGTGGTCAGGGCTCCAGAGAGAGGAACCTCCTCACGATGCGCGCCGTGTCCAGAAGTACCGCTTTCTGAATCAAACCCTTGACCCAGACGCCCAACGAGAGCCTCCGAAGATGTTGATCGAGGCTCTTGGCTATTAAGCCATTGGCACTTACGACTATCGGGACAATGATTGCCGAGTCCACCTCCCACAAGTCGACAACCTCGTGAGCTAAATCCAAATATTTCAATTGTTTTTCTTTTTCTGCTTTCACGAGGTTCTCGTCATGGGGGATAGTGATATCAACAATCATTGTCCGACGCTCTGATCGATCGATCACCACTATATCAGGCTTATTGGCAACAATAGTCCTGTCAGTGATGATAGATCGATCCCAGTACAGTGTGATATGACCACTTTCGAGAACTGGGTCGGGCACATACTTATAGTACGGCACCTCAGATTCCACAAGTTTGTATTTCAGAGCAAGCTGCTGATGGATAATCCTGGCCACTTGGTTATGTCTGTGCAAGTATTCACCGTTAGCAAGACGAGAACATCCCGAAACTATATGTCTCAAGGATTCACCGGGACAGTGACATGCCCGACAGATGTCAACTGTACCATCCTTAATTATATATTTTCGGTAGTTATTCGTCATGATAACTTCATCCATAATTGCACATACAAACCCTTCGGTTTCTCCAAAGAGATCTCCGAAGCGTAGCCAGGCCACGGACGCTAAGAAATCTACATCGGCCAAGTGAAGGGTCCGATAATAGCGTCCGTGTAGCTCCTTGCTTTGCCATACATCTTTGCGGTCTTTGACGCTTAGTACGATAGGTTTGTGCCAGTTCTCTTTACCTAGAGAGAGCGGAGTGAAGCCCTTATCCACTGCCACCACATCTCGGTGCATCCCCACGTCCACTCGGAGGAAATACTCCCTGAGGTTACATACCTCGCGATTATGGAGGGTCTTGGCATTTAGGAAGCCACGACCCCCACACTTTCGCGGGATATATAACCTCATTACCGATGATCGCGGGTGGTGCATTCGATTTGCGGTGAGCAGTGTGCGGACTCTTCTATCCAAGGCGTCCAGTTCGGTCTGTGTCCACTTGAGTATGCCAAAGGAGTACATTATCACTGGCATGACCCAACCATTAAAGGCACGCACCTTGTTACCGCCCGATAAGGAACTTTTTAGTACCTTATTCAGGCGGCCAAAGAAACGTGTCTGTAACGATTGTTTCATGTCAGCGACATTAATGCCTAACGCCTCTGACATACCCAAGTATTTGTAGGTTTCCGTTGAGGAGAGGGACCTAAGGTTTATAGAATCCGAGAGCTGTATGCCCTGGGATTCTACAATCCCACCTCGTTTTACATGCATGACTGCACATTTGTCAACACCAAATTCCATTCTGATGGAATTACTGAAGCTTTCAGTAATCTTCAGTAACTTCATCAGTTGCAACTTGTTGGAAGCAAACAATTTCAGGTCATCCATGTACAACAAGTGGGAGATTACCTGGCTTCCTCTCCGCAACGAATAGCCCAGCCTTGAATTCTCAAGCAGAGTGCTAAGAGGATTCAAGGCTAAACAGAACCACAGGGGACTCAAACTGTCACCTTGAAATATTCCCCGCTCAATCCTAATAAGTTGACCGCTCTTTTGGATATCCCTATTATTATTATTATTAAAAACTAAAAATAGGCAGCACCCTGTATCATCTACATTTGAAATGCTTTTATTTTCATAATTGATATAATAAACACCAGGACAACAAGCTTCAAATTACACCACCCCAAAGCTATTTGCTCCGAACATCTTGTAATTACTAACATACACCAATTCCCACCAATTTTCGTTTCCAATCATTATAAACATGTATGTAGTCGTACATGTCTCCCATACATTCCCGAATAGTTTGCACCCTCGCTCTCAAAGGGACCATTTTGACTCGAATCTCGGATCTACTGAATGACTAAAGTTTCCCAAACTTGTTTATCAATTGGCTGGTTATTGGTTTATGCAGTATTATTGGATGGTAAAAGGATGTTGGGGTTATATGTTGAGGTTGTATTTTAATCTTAAAAGATGGTTTGTTTACCAGACTAGACTACATTCGAAAACTTGAGTTTGAATAGGCCGGGCAAAGGTTAAAAAATATAGTTATGCGCGAGTCAAACTCACTTAAGGTTTTGTGCAAATAGGCTGAACAAAAACAAATCGGTTAGGTGTCAAATTTCTCTGTCACCAAAATACTATTACTAAATATTACTTTACTAAATCTACATCTTCAATTTACTTGTTGTTATAGCAGCAACAGAAATCAATGTCATATATTTAGTTATTTCAATTTTCCAATAAGCTATAGCTTTCTTCCAGTTATCTACCTAATATTATGAAAAAATCTTCAGAAAATACCATTTTACCTTAAAAACCTACCGAACGCAAACTACCCAAAATACGAACATATCTCAACCTTGGAAACTTGAAAAGCAAACCCCTCAAGCATACAAGAATTACACGAAAGGCTTCCAAGATTTCATGTACCTAATATAAATTGAGACCAAATTACTCTAAAACAATTAGTGTTGTACTAACATAACATGCCATGTATCGATATGTACCATCCTTAACTAACTTCGACCCTACACTGGAGTAATTTTCAGGGCCCGCCCGATAAATAGCGAGCGTATAGCTAATAAGTGGGAAGATAGTGTATATAGTGATGTGAAGTGATTTATCGATAGATTTAATTGGTTAATTTTATAAAATTATAGATGTGTAATCAGTTGTCTAGAACTGATATTACAAGATTTGCTTTGTTTGATTATATTTATTGATGTTAATTTTGCTTAAAAGTCCCGTATATAATGTTTTACATGGTGGCATTTCTTTGCTTGGCAGCTTAATACATTAACGTCATTTAATAGGTGATAGTTCTTGAAGTAATATATTCTACGGATCCCATAATTATCTACCTTTGCCTTAGTACTTAACAATTCATCCAATTGCATTACAAAAGCCCTAACATACAGCGGAGCCTATAAAAGTGCAAAGATCTGTAACTACATAAAATATATTTCTGATTACGCAATAAATATCGATATCGACCTACCCACATCACTATTGGTAATGGGGTCGGGAATTTTACCACCTTGCAATATTGGGGGTCGATAGGATCTCATGGGTGGGACGCTAGTGTTGGACACTACACGAATGTGTGTATGTAGCAGGCACTTAAGAAAAATATGTATTTTTGTGAAATTTCTAGATTGAACTGAAGCAAAACTTACGATAAAATTCTGCAAAAGTGAAAGAAAATATCTGGTTTATTGAGTGGGTTCTAAGGAAATGTTGTACAGTGTAACTATTAGTTATTTATACTGCTGTTATTTATATTTGTACTTCCATAACATGCAATTCAACAAATCACATCAATTGAAAACCCAAAGAATAGAAATATATATTTTTTCTATAACGGGTTCAGGTTTTTTTCTTATATCTTATTAGACATTATACACATTTCTCAATATGCAATAAATGCTGGGTAATCTATAATTGACAACTGTGTAGGAGGACCATGTCACATAATCCTAAACTTAATATTGATGGTACGCAAAAGCTATGCTCCCTCGGTAGTATTTCGATAGAACTAACTGTTAACTTTATATTAAAACTTTAGATAATCTCACAAATTGGCTAAATTAATTTATTAAACCCACTTTTACTCTTATAAAACATATTTTTCAAAGAAACTCAACTTCCAACATATGCAAGAGGACTCATTAACTATCCTCCTTATTATCAAGTTAATTACTTCCTGAGAAACAGCTTAATAGTTCAAACGTACTCACGACCTGTTACTTTGCGTAAGTTTGCATTAAACTCTACTAAATGTTGCAATTTTAGGAAGATACTTAAAGTCAATGGAATCGTAAGATAGGTATTAGCATAAAACAATTTGTTTTCTTATCATTATTATTTTTCACTCCTGCAGTAAAGAATTTAATTTGTCGCGGGGAGTTTCATAAACATACAAATCACATGAATAAGAACACCTAGAATGAGAACAAGCATTCGTGGAAAACTCAAAAAGCTTGTCCTACGCGGGGATCGAACCTGCGACACGTCGCGCACAGTAGATTTGGCGTGGTGACCTCAACCACTCGGCTGTCTATGCAGTCAAAAATTAAGTTTTCACGAAATTCTTTGGGAAAAACATGTTTTAATATTTGACCGCTGTGTTGGTCCAGTGGTTAGAGACCTTGGCTGCTATACTTGAAGTATATAATATGTATTAAGTATGTAGGTGTGTTTGTCAGTTGTTTAGTACCCATAGTGCAAGTATTGATAAGTTTGAAGCTAGATAGCGTTTATTCATAAAGTGATTGTAATACGTAACAATATAATGATATTTCCCATCTATAACTGACCTACTGTAAGGAAAACCTTTTTTAACCAAAAAAATGATCTTCTTAATGGCCCCACTTGATCAATGCGTCCGATTAATATACGAGCCAACTATATTTATTAAAGTTTTAGAAAAAAGCAACTTTGTGTATTAATTTTCTAGAAATACTACCAAAATCCAAAATTCCTAGTCAAACCGCGACGTAATATAGAAAGTTGTTACGATAAATGAATTAGGGCCCTAATACGCACCAATTTGTCCTCCGCCTAATAGATTTTTCTCTATATTTTTACTAACATAGTTATTTAATATTTTCCTTAGGAAAATGATTAAATATTTATCCTGAAAGATTACAAAAGCTTTCTTTCAAAAAGGTCTCATAATTAACAGGTCTTTTCTTTTGTGAATCTTTTTCACTTTGTTGAATATTTCTTTGGATATTTCTGCAAATGACTAATTTTAATTAATTGCCACACCTTGAGCGGTCTTTGATGGATTGGTTGTGGGTCTGAGGGTAAATAGGTTCTCTTCTCGTACAGTGAACTTTGTAATTACAACAATATTGAAGTAATGTTTGTGCTATTAATTTATGCCCAAGATTCTTGAAATGAAACTACTTTTACGGATTTTATCGCGGTTTAATTTTAGATTTTAGTTCCCGTTTCGATACCTGCAAAGGTTTCGAAACGTCGGGAACTAAAATCTCAATTCAACTCATTTCAATGTCTAACATTCGCGTAAACCTAAGAAACCACCTAAGATTCTTATCCGATCCCTGCGTATGTCAAATATTAGTGTGATTCATCATTGCTTTAGTCTGGGAGTCTGTTCATGTACACCCCGGGATAAAATGACTTAAATTCTTAAAGCAGTAGATTTTTTTTTATTTGAAATATTACTTTATCATATCGTTAACGTCTGCCCACCAAATAATAATATGCCCCATAAATAATCAATCTCAAAGATACATAACAAGTCATCAGTAAAAGAAACACCTTTACCCAATGTTTTCCAATTTGTCCACAAATAACGTCTTAATTACGAAAGCTTTCAGTAATCAAAAGATATTTCTTTGGTATCAGTTTATTGTGTCACGTCTCTGATTGGTAACTACTGACACCGATAATGGGGATACCTACCTTATTATTTTCCTATTTATTACTAATAAAGCTTTTGTTAATACGTAATATTTGTCTAACATGCAGTAAACGTATTTGTTTTTCCATGATATGTATCAGTGTTTAATTAAAAAATAAAGTTATTTGACAGTTCACTTCAGAAGTTGTTACCAAGAAAGCATTTTAGCTATTGCGAGTCAAACTCGCGTCACTGAAAAAAGGTTTTACTATTTTACAATAGTTACAGAACACAAATAATTATCAGAGGAACTTTTACGTTTGGATACAGCCTGATGACAATAGGACAGACAGGCAGACTGCAGAAGTTTTATAACAGGGTTCCCATTAAATCCTTTGGGTACAAATCCCCAAAAATCCGTGTCCAAAATCGGTTAAATGAACCACGAGACCGCTAAACAACAACTCTTTCCATACGATTCTGTTAAGTTCCAAACAAATTCCTATATTAATATACAAGTAAAGAAAGTTCAAGAAAACGCCGACAAAACTCTTTTATTCATAGAAAAGAAAATTAAAACTAATAGAATGAAAAAACTTGCTGCGATCCAAAAGTTGGTCCTTTTAGTCTCGAAGGACCAATCCCATTTCAGGATGAAACGACCACCACTATAATACGTTCAGTCTATGGCCGGGGGGTAGACCATAAAACAGACACACTGATCTCGCATTTTTTTACTACTGTAAAAATGGGATAGGCTTGGTGTCAAGATCATATCAAAGAGATTACATTTATGATACCTCTAAACTCTCGCACTAAAAAACATGCTGAATTTCAGAATAAAAATGTTGGACATTTTCTCTGAAAAATAATTTTAAATACGATTGGATTTTTGAGGGGCTTAGAGTGCACCTGCTTACTTTATTACCTTGTAGTTTGTCTAGACTGAAAAAGTCTGAGGTAGTAAGTTTCAGCTAAGTGGGGTTATATGAAAATTCTATGACAGTATTTACAGTTTTTAAATTTAGGTTATAATGCATCATAAAGTTCGTATTGCTGTTTATATTGTTTGTTTTGCTTAAAGTCTTAAACGGCAATTTGGATAAATTTTGGTTTTGAATTACTTGAATTTTGTAAGGCTTTTATACCAAAATTCATATGGGAATACCGCGGACCGAAATTACCAGTCTTTTAATATTACTCTGTAAAAACTGTATTTCTAAATTAAAAAAAAGAATCATTTAAATCGGTTGATTCTTGAGAACCCCCTCCAGTTACAAAGTCAGTTGAAAAATAATTTATAAACTAACGTTCATAGTAAATAACCACGTGTTTTCCACATAACCTTAGCTAGGTTTCAGTCAGCCTAGCACGTAATATTACCCTCTAGGTGTTTATCTAGTTGTCTAGTCAGACCTGAGGTTAAAACCCGTTGATTGGCTGAATAGACTATTGAATTGACTACACGAAAAATGTTCTCGAAGGTTCGTTAGCGAATTGCTGATTGGCAACGTTTCTTCACGGCGTAAGCCTTTATTGATAGACGTATATTGTATTTTATTTGCAAACATAGCGTTTTTTGCTAAAAGGTATCTTCATTTGAATATATATAGGTATTTTATATTGTAGTGTTGTACTTCATGTGTTTGAAAATCTTAAGATGAACGAGCTTTGTAACCATTTTGTTTCTTTTTATTGATCTTGACTTAGGATGCGTGCAACTAGACTCATTATAAAACGACCTATTTGAAATAAAAACTTTTTGATTGAACAAAAAAACAACCAGTACTTCAACATTATTCCATGCTTATAATTCTATATTAATATTCTAGTAATTTTACAATTTCTCTCATTTTGTTTTTTTTTTTAAGGTTCCGCATTATTCAACTGAAACCTCGTCGCGGGTGGTTTCACATTCACAAAGACACCTAGACTCAAAACAAGCATTCGTTGCTTACCCAAACGCTTGTCCTACGCTGTTTGTAACATAATCGACCAACAGACCCCTACATAATATTTTACATTACAAAAATAAAATTTATTTTCCAGTGCCTCCGAACAAGACTTACATCGACGGCGTAGGAGAGCACGCGACGCAAGGCACCGTGCTGACTGTGTCCTGCGTGGCTTCGGGAGCCAGACCAGCCGCCAAGATCGAGTGGTACAACGGCACCCAGAAACTGAGCCCCGACGACCATAATATTAACGTGAGTACTTATGAAATATGAACCTAGTGGATCAGCGATACGCCATAATTTTATCCTATTACAATTGTGAAAGCGAGATGGTGAAATACATGGCGTAAGGTGACATCCCTCTTCCACACCTCTTCTAATAAAGTGGTAGGCATAGATTTGGATATTTTTATAATGTGAATGTTGAATGATACCTAAAATGACATAGATATCATTGTGCGAATGACTTATACGACGAATAGGCAGTTATTAAACAATTTTAAAAAGTGACTGACCGAAAGGGCTTCATTTTCTTATTTATTGTATTTTATAAATATTATCAATGCGACCATATGTTGTTACATCTTGACGTTAAAACAACAAATTTTGATGAAATTGTAGAAAACATGAAGGTAGCTGATACCTTGGATTAAACTATAGGCTACATTTATTCGACTTAAATTCAATAAATTATGTACAAACATCATAGTAGCGATTTTATTCTCAAAGCAATTTTTTGACAAAATCCCAACAGCTCTACCACTACTTGAGATTAAAACAGGAATAATAAAACAATCCTTTCAACAATAGCCTCGAAAATCAAGATAACACTTCAGCCTATAATTATCTACCATCTAACCTCGGAATCAGCACTAAATTAGGCTGACAAGCAACTTTTTCAGGTAGTTGTCGAGCCGACACGGCAACCTAATCGACAACCATTTCCTCCCTAATCAAACAACTGCCTAACTGGTTGCCTTTGAGTATTAAATAGTTAAAGAGCTCGTGAAACTAAAGAAAGTCCCAAATTTCAGTTAGAATTGAAATGAGTTTTTTTTTTAAGGTATAAGGATGGTTTTACTTTTTGCTTGAGTGTAATTTGGTTTGCTTGGTTGGTTTGCTACTAGAAAATGGATGATTATTCTGTCTTCAGTCACGAAAAATCCTGAACTAAATGACTGGGTTCGACGTGTAGCGTATTTGATCCCAGCGTAAACAAGCATTTGTTTGATCAACGATGGCTTGTTCTCAGTTTGAGTATCTTTGAGCGATTTCCAAATCCCTCGTGACAAAGGATAAATTATTTAACGTGTGAATGTCGAGAGTTTAAAAAACAGTTTTTTTATTTAATCAGAATTTATTACGAGCCTACTATTTAAAGCGTGAAGATAAAAACCTGTTTATACACGTCCCTGTCACTAATTACTGACGAATAACAAACCAAGAAGCAATTAAAACACCTCTTATAATTCATACTCACTCGATCCCCGAAATTCAAACGGACAAGAATTAATTAAGCCTCCTAAATGATTGTTTTACTTGCAGAAAGTTTTTTAGTTAGTCCACGCACATTCTGCAGGTGTGCCTAAAGTTTCCAACTCGAGAGGTATTGTACCGAAACGAATACAATTTCATTTTCAGTTCGAAAAAGTTTTTTCTGGAAAAGGGAAAAACGGGTTTCGTGTAACAATCGGAGTATATTGAAATAGGAATGGCCTGAAGTGGAGTGGATAATAGGGATTCCTTTTGTGGTCATTTCTGGTATGATTTGTTTGTAGGGTCTGTGGTCCTTTAGATCCGATTTGATCTTAAAACTAAAAAATGAATATTTTTGTCTTATCAGATTCAGTTTAAAATGCTT
This sequence comes from Trichoplusia ni, assembly GCF_003590095.1. Classification (NCBI taxonomy): domain Eukaryota; kingdom Metazoa; phylum Arthropoda; class Insecta; order Lepidoptera; family Noctuidae; genus Trichoplusia; species Trichoplusia ni. Next base: position 607,230 of record NC_039501.1, read on the forward strand.
AACTAATAGATCATCATAGATCTAAAAAACATTTATTAATCTGTAGTTATATTTATGATCTGTTTCAAACGTTTGTATTTCTAAAATACAGCAACTACTTTCTCGTTCCCAAATCTCATTATAAATTTAATCTAATAAAAAATACATATCACAGCCTGCTTGACATCTAACAAAACACACGGAACCATTTCACCCGACTACACTCACTTTAATCTACAAGATTTCATTCATCAACCAAGATAAAGCAATTTCACATCACCGCAATACCTGTGTATAAATCCAACTCAAACAAATTATGTTTATTTCCTACATTCTGTGACAACCCTAGCACGAATTTGTCTTCATTACCGAATTTAAACTAACTCACGTACAACGTCTCATTGCAATACGGGACGTCTGAGGCATATTGCGAATGGCGTAGGGTTGTCAAAATTTAGATCGTGAATATAAAATATGGGATCTCTGTTTTATGCCGTGATTAAAAATGTATGGGTGTTTTAATGTCTTTCGGGCGAGAAGTGTCTTTGTATGAGAACGTAATATGTGTTTCGAGTTCCAGTTTTATGCGACAGTTAAAGACTGCGGTTTTATTTATCGTAAATTAACTTTTCATTGCTTTGTAGTAGGTATTGTATTTTTCTGCTTTTATGTGAATATGGATATTCAAAATTTCATCTTAATTTAAATAAAACGCTTAATATCTATGCTTTGGCAATTCGCTATCTCACACTTCCATCTGTTTAGTTTTGACAACCCTAGAGACGTATTAGGGGTGTCAGTTTGCCTGGTATTTCGTTACTGATTACCGGGAATTTTGACGTTTCCTGATCTTGAATTGTGTATCATGTATCTAGCGTTGTCTATTATCTATACTACCTGTACAATACTTATATTTGTATACTCATAGGATACAATAATAGAATATTAATGAAATGCAATATAAAACTGGAAAGTCGGGATTTAAATCCGATTGAAAACTGAAATAAAGTTTTTGTCTGAATTCTTTAAAAGATTGGCAATTCATTTTTTCCAAAAATCCGAATATTCAGTGCAAAATATAAAAGACATATTTTTTATATGGATGGTTAGATTTTCTCATGTGCGTTGGCCTACACGGTGTCATCTATATTCACTATAGTTGTAAAAAGTCTAAAAAACATTTTGAAATCTTCAATAAATTGTTGTTTTAAAATGCTGAAGCAATTTTTATATACATAGGTATTTGCAATGTGTTATTTATTGAATTGCATAAGATATTTATTTGTGCAAATATTTTACAAACTGTGTAGGAAACATACTTGTATGAACTAAACTTATTTATACAATTACATGCAATTGAATGTTTTCTTTCCTTTGTTTCATATAAATAAAATCTCGATGAAACGTAATCAAATATTTTTCTGTCACTCCAAGGATTATAATTATTTCCAATCATAGAGAAAGTACAGACCTGCTGTCCACAGATAACGTATGCAATCAAATGCAGGGAAATTTCAAATGAAATTTTAGAATAGGTGTTTATCCTAAAGGAAAATATAGTTTAGTCATTTAAGATATTTTTTTAGTGTTCCAATACTTATCCTAGCTATTATAAAACCATATTATCATAGCCTCGCCGTATTGCAACTCGCACATTTTCCTGCACTATCTAAATGGGCCTTTATAATTTCTGCTAAAACATTCTAAAATCTTCGAGAACATTCTGGAACATTCCAAAATGTTCTGAGGACTTCCGAAATTTTCTGGAAGCTTCGAAAACATCGGGATTTCCCACAAGGTGTGCCCCGGCTATACCTAAAGCTACGTATCTCCGATGTTGTAATTTCAAATGGCTGAGGAACAAAATTCTCGCAGTCACTGCCCACCTGCCACCGCTCGGACTCAGAACAGTGAAAGGAATGGAGTAGTACGTTTTTTATGATAAAAAAGATTTATTTTTGTTATTTAAGGAGTGTTAGTTTTTCTGTGTCGCAGTAGGTTATTTTTACTTATGGACTAAATATCGACCAAATATTTTTTAAATAACGTTAGTTTTTGGATCATAATATCCATTTTGCGCCCTATCTTTCCACATACGATCTAAAAAAGAAACTGGTTTTATATAACGTAGTAAACAATCCAAATGTAAGATTACGAGTGACTTTAGAGTAAAAAAATAATGAAAACAAATGAAGAATAATTATTTTGCTCCAACCTAAAACATTAAAATTAATTAGTTAACAACTCTTTCAATAACATACTTTGTAATATAAAGAAAATTCTAAACTGAGTGACTGTAAAAAATATCCATCACAAAATTAGCCACAAAAATACCAGCTTTAACACGTCTCCACTCACTTCACTAGCCAACCAAGGTGGCCACTCCAATAATTCAAATTCAATAATTCTCACAAATGAAACGGCCCTCCGCCGGCGTCTAGCACAATTTTATATTTCTCCTCACTGGCTGGTAGAAACTTTCTACCTTTTCTATTCGCGACTAAATGGGAAAATGTTTTGAAATTTATTTTTGACGTCCATTGATTCCCGTCAGACGAACCAGATATAAAGGATTCTGATAACGTTGAAAATGAATTTGTTTTTTTAGAAAGAACTGATACGAATCATGTTTTTGATGATGAATGTTTATTTACTGAAGTTTATTGATCTGTAGATGGTCATTAACCTACTAAATAATCTGATTAGGAGACAGACGGACGATACGTAAAAGCAACTTAGCTTAGTTCCTTAAGAATTAGATTAGATGACTAATATAATCTTTTCCATTGTTCCTATGAAATTGAGCTGATTATTTATGTTTATTATTGTTGATCGACTTTAAGCTATAATCACATTATTAATTATTGCGATGATAAGGAAGCCAATGGACTGTTACCCCGAGAATCTCAAAGTACAGTGATTAGCTCAAATATGAGACTGGTTTATCGATAGACAGGGGTTAACGACAAGATGACGATTATTTTTCTATGGAAGTCATGTTAAATTGTGGGTCCCGGCTATCATTTATACATCTTTGACAGTCGTTACGGGCAGTCAGAACCTAGAAAGTCTAACAATCAGTCTTACTAATGGGTACCGTGTTGCCCAGGTAAATGGGTTGAGGAGGTCAGATACGCATTCGCTCCTTGTTAAACATTGGTACTTAGCTGCATCTGGTAAGACTGGAAGCCGACCCCAACACATTTGGGAAAAGGATGATAATTTTTGCCATATTTATATGATAATGACTATGACAAATAACATTAATGATTTGATCAACAATAATTACTACTCAATCATTATAATCCCGACTATTCATTAAAATCATTGTTCGATTATCATCGTTTGTGCTATCTGACATAAAATTTGTGTCAATCTGTTTTGTTATTGCAATTATTTATGTTTATTGTATATCGTTGTTAAATCCTTTAAAGTTTCGTGGTGATAAGTTAAGCATTTTTCGCGTGAAAGCGTAACAAACACACTTACATTTACACCTATAGTATTAGTAGGGATGAAGTGCTTTACTACTTGACAAGTATTTTAAAACCAATGCATAGCCCCACAAAAATGAAAGGGTAAATGACATTGCTATATGGCCTATGTATCAATTCGACAGTCGATGACAAGATCAGGGCCCAATAGTGGACTTGGGCCTAGTTACCGACCCTCTAACAATTATTTTTCAAATATTCCAAAACACCCCTTATATTACCATGTTAATGAATGCTAATCCAATGCTTTAATATAAACCAGAGAATACCCTTAAAAAGGTGAAGGGTTTTTAAAAAACAATTCTCTTGATCGCCCCGGATTGATGGTGGAATAATACGAGGTAGCAGTTTTTACGCCAACCCAAAGTTGACAGTGAGAAATTGCAGGATTAATTTCTTCCTCGTTTATTTGTTGAAGTTGCTAAGTCTCTTAGTTGGAAAATTTTTTCGTCCGAAGTTGGATGGTGGTGAAATTAAAAAATATACTGTGAATATAAATTGTGGATTGTATTTTTGTTTCGAATTTACTCGAAGGAGGTTGTTTTTGTTCGGAGGGTAATTTTGTATGTAGTTTTATTTTATTACAGAACTAGCTGTTGCCCGCGACTTCGTCCCCGTGGGTAGAAGATATAAGTTATGATTTATAATTGCCCTGTTTTTTTCACATTTTCCATTGTATCTTCGCTCCTATTAGTCGCAGCGTGATGATTTATAGCCTAAAGCCTTCCTCGATGAATGGTCTATTCAACACAAAAAGATTTTTTCAATTTGGACCAGTAGTTCCTGAGATTAGCGCGTTCAAACAAACAAACAAACTCTTCAGCTTTATATATTAGTATATAGATTAGGTAATGATTTATTTAAAAAACGACTACCGCATTAAATAATTAAATCCTTGTTGCAAACACTCGGCTATGCGTGCAGTTTGCAGATTGTTGAGATTGATTTTGGATGCTTGACCATTAGGAGGTTTGAGGAATAACATGATTTTAGTCTGGGACGATTTAGGTCAGTAGGGCTCACGACAATACAAGTTTCCTTCAATCATAGATTTTAGTATCCAAACGACTACCTTCCAGTCACAGATGTTCGTTTATAGGCACGCATTCTTGGAGACTATATACCATATATTATCACTCGCGTTGTTTCTTGTACTTGCTGATGCAGGTCAAAAACATTTCCATGTTGCGCTCTCAAGGTGAATTGAATCTTAAGATTTTCATCCCGTAGAATGTTGTTCTACTGAGACAAGACCGCCACGTTTTCCCATCACAACATTGCATTTTTTACGTGCCATACGAAATTGATAGACATTGACGAAATGAAATTGACAAATACCAGTTAAACTGGAAGTTTGAGAAAGGGATACTAAAAATAACCTTACATTCATTCAAAAAAAGTTTTTCACGTCTTTATCATATTAAATACAGAACACCATTGCAACCTTTAGTATCTCAGCCATTATCACAAATGTTATACTTAATTTTTAATGTCTGCTGTGGAAGGGATGAGCATAATAATACCTTCCTTACAAAAAATAAAGAGCAACAAGCAATTCTCTCGATTTTAGCACAATAGTACTGGGTTGGTGCAAGTTATTTACTTCGGCGTTTATTATTTACCCTACTACTATTATAAAGGCGAAAGTTTGTAAGTATGGATGTATGGATGTTTGTTCCTCTTTCACGTAAAAACTACTGAATGGATTTGAATGAAACTTTACCACAATATAGCTTATACATCAGAATAACACATAGGCTACAATTTTTGAGGTTTTTAATGTGAGGTCGTAAAAAAACACATTTTTTACGCTTACATTGCAAACGCTGACTGAATCCTACAAGATAGATAGAAGGCAGGTATAAATTATAACTTATATCTTCTAACCACGCGGACGAAGTCGCGGGCAACAGCTAGTTATATCATAAGTCGTCATGATACAATATAAAAATTCAATCTCTTGGGCAGTGACCTCGATGGCGTAGTTGGTAAAGCGCTGGTGTTGCTGCTGGTGGAGTTACAGGTATGAGTCCTGTCTCAGAAATTTTAATGCTATGGGGTTGAGGTTCAAAAATTGAAAAAGTGTTTTATTTGTATTTAATTGCAAATAACATGGCCAAGTAGACATACATCTATACTAATATACTCTTCAGCTTTATATAAAGCTGAAGAGTTTGTTTGTTTGTTTGAACGCGCTAATATCAGGAACTACTGGTTCAAATTGAAAAATTATATTTGTGTTGAATAGACCATTCATTGAGGAAGGTTTTAGGCTATATACCATGACGCCACGACTAATAGAACCGAAGATACAATGGAAAAAGTGGAAAAAACCACGCGGACGAAGTCGCGGGCAACAGCTAGTAATTAAATAAACTTTCGCGGTTATTGTTAAATGGTAGATGACCAACGGTTTATATAAAGAAAAGCTCAATCCTTTCCAACAAAATCGTTTGATTTTAGTGCTTCCAGTTTCAAAGAAACACCTTCTAGCTCCTAATTTCTTAATTCCCGCTGTCAGCCTAAACCTCAGACCTCAATCTACGCAGACAAGCAGAAAGTAAACGAAAGAATGAAATACGCGGCGCACTTTCTGAGATGTCGTCTATTAAAATAATTGCAACAAAGTTTACCCAGTAAACTATGTGCTGTTATCTTTTACAGCTAGTGATGGAGCAGGGTCGATAGAACTCAAGGTTATTTGTCGATTAATTTACCCCTATCCCTACTATAAATTAAGTAAGTTTATTATTTACGCTTTCACGCGAAGAATACTTAATCGATAGTCATGAAACTTTGCACACATGGTTTTGGAATGATAAATAGTAGGTTTGTTTTAATCAAATGAAATGATGAGAAATTAAAAAATAAAATTATGCTTTATTACAGCAATATCACGTAGGTGGCTCTTAGTTGCTCTTTCACACAACAACCATCAAAACGAATTCAGATGAAACTTAGTAAACAGATAGTTTATAACTAGGACTAGACACGATAGTTTTCATCCCAATTTTATGTTCCCGTGGGATAATTTGCGATTTGTAGCGAGTGAGCCCGCGGGCAACAGCTAGTAACTTTACATCAAAACCATACGATAACATTTAGGTAAAGGTCATCATTTTGACAACTTATTAAAATACGTTTTTTGTCAATTTAACATGACAAGAAATTAGAATTACATTTCATAGATATTTTGATGTCGTTATTACGATCCTAACCTTAGGCAATAAAATGTTATTTACTTTGTGAAGGCCATGTTTTATAAAATCGTTTGTTTCTATCTTTCAATATCATTAAATTTTATTTGGAAACTTGAATAGAGGAATAAAATTATTTGAGTGTCTTTTAGATACGTTATAAATTGTTTTACGATCGCCTGGCCTGTAAAGGCAGGTATCATTCAGCAATCATTCTAACTGAAACTTAACAGCAAGTATTGTGATTGTTTTTGATGAATCTATTGCAGCTAATAATCATCCGTTAACCATAATAATTGAATAAGGAAGAAGGTTAATTGAATTTCAATCTTAGAAACGGCATCATATTTCATTATTAAACGCCAGTCGTGAAATATAAAGTAACCATACCTTTAATTTCTTTTTTGTTCAGCCGCATAAAAATCGAAGAGAGGCCAAAGGACCTGCCTTTGGCCTCTCTTCGATTTTTATAGAATAGACTAGAATATAGAAATGATTGATAAGAGGAATGAAAAGAAAAGTTAAATGTGATCAAAAAAACATTTATTAATTTTTTGATTTAAATACACGTAGTGTTTCATTTACTGAGACAATAGTCACAATAAATCAAGATAAAAATCATAATAGAACTATCGATATCGATAAGCCGTAACAAATTAGTAGAACAACACTGTTTTTAATTTGATCACATTGCAAAGCGGACAACAAAGAAGGTTTTCCTTCACTTTTACGCTTATTTGACTCCAGAACCATGAATCGTCGTATCTTTAACTTTTTTCCTTCCCTTTTTTCTTAACTTTGCGACTTTTTCAGACCTCGATAAGAATTGTGCTGAAAAAAATATAACGTACAGTTCTGACGCCATGTTTTAATTTGTGGTGAATTTTTTTCATTTTATGCATAACAATTGTTTAGTGTAAGTACTTGTACTCAATCGTCATTATCCTCGAAATCTGATTGCGTTTTACTGACTTACCTAAATATTTTTACCAATATCTATGGATAAACAGATAGTCACGGACTATATCCTATACGTGCGTGTCATTATCCGCACAATTGCCAATAAACGCATCACTTAATAATTATAATCTGATGATAAACATTTAATTTTGGAAATAACTTTTTATTTACTCAAAAAACATATAATAGACCCGTATTGAAAATGCTACTTGAAAGATTTACTTTTAAGAAAAGTAACAAGCAACAAGCGTGGCCTTTTCCCAACTATGTTGGGGTCGGCTCTCAGTCTAACAGGATGGAGCTGAGTACCAGTGTTGTACATGGAGCGACTGCCTATCTGACCTCCTTAACCCAGTTACCTGGGCAATTCGATACCCCTTAGTAAGACTAGCCTTTAGACTTTCTAGCTTTCCAGCTTGTAGCTAACCGTAAAGACTGTCAAAGATATATAAATACCTTACAACCGGGACTCTTGCCTTCCGAAGTGCACAAGTTGTTGGATTCCTTAACCAATGATCGATCAACTTGTGTAATTTTAGCTTAGTCATGGGCTTCTTTCATTCTCTATATTGTTTAAAAACTTTTGGGAAATCGCTTATTTCACATATACTATATAAGCAGACCTGCGCTGTCCCATATCCTCAAATGCAAAGATATTACTGAAAAAATAACGGTAGGATAGGGTCCCGGTGTCTAGTCAAAACGTGTTTCAGTCAACCTATACTTATACCATGCTCGTCACAAAATAATATTGTAATAATGTGATCGAACCACATTGTCAGGTCCAACAGCTGGTGACATCAATCGTGCTGTCATCCCATTCTTAATTAAAACATCGCACCGCAGTGGGAAATTCAATTTTGCAAGAATAAGGCCTACTGCGATGTATAATATACTGGATATGACACTTATATAAAGTGGTCATATTATTTTGGCACAAGGTGCAAGTCATCAACATTCTCCAAAGTGACTTTATTATGTTGTCAAGCTCAATGATCGACAGTAAACCGACTTTACAGTCAACCGATTCTTTTAATTCTATTTAATTTGGATTTACTTATGTAATGGACGATGCACCGATAGCAATAGACTTTAGAGAGACTAAAGCACACACATAAGTACAAAACATTTCTTTTTTATTTTAATTTTGTGATGAATAAATAATAGTTTTATAAAAGCATTTTAGATATAATATTATTATAGTTTTAGAATAGGCTACTCTCCAACTTCTGTGCCCAACCGGGTCCATATTGTATCTATATTATAAATGTAACACCTGTATTTAACATATGGAATGCTATAATAAAGAATTGAGAAAAGAAAAGAGTGAAACAATAAAAAAGAGGTCACTTAATATGAGGTTGAAATAAAAAAGGCCTATCACACAATATCACAAATTAATACTGTTCAACAAGTTTTTTTAACTTTCTATGTCTGATTATTTTTGGACCTATAATCAATGTTATGATAAGCCTCTTCCCTTCCACCTCATATCGTTGTTCCGCTAATGGTGTGGGGAATTAGGTCGCGGCGCCATTTTTCATGCTATCACCGAGTCTCCTTGTGCCCAAGAGGCGTTATGCCATAGTCCGATACAGGTGTACTTATAGGCACTTTGTGTGTTAATATGCTGTTGTATTCAGTGAATTTGTATATGCAATGGTTGAACAGGCAGGAGTTGGAAGTAAATGTTGATATCCGAGTAGAATAATAATTGGGATACGGGCAGGGGAATGATCATGATGATGATTTGATGGATGAAATGGTCAACAAGAAAGCGAAAGCGAAACTAGGTGACATTGACGGTTCCGAACAAATAGGATAAAGAGAAAAATGGCCGCACATCAAAGTATTGACAGTAACAGACATTTTTTAACCTGTTTGTTATTTTATTATTTGTTGTTAAAGCGGCAACACAAATATTTCATACGTCATCTTTGAAAATTCAAACTGTTGAGCTAAAACGATTCCTAAGATAAAACCTGGGGAAAGACATGCAAACAGATGATAAGACGAACAAACAACGGTTCTACAGTAATAGGCTTCCCCATTTTCCCTTTTTGTACAGAACCCAAAAAAATAGAAAAAATAAGCACTTACTCAAATATTAAACTTAGTTTAGTTCCACTTAATTTTAAAACAATATTCGTTTCGGTTTCTTTCGTTATACAAAGGGCTACCCTTTGCGTATTCATTATTAATGTGCCTCCTATCATGCGCAGATGACTACAAAGCCTTCTAAAACGCTTTTTAATGTAAAACACAGAATTTTGTTTAGAAATTAAGGGATTTATTCACATTTATTTAAGTACGCGATAGGCTGGCAAGCTCGTTTAGTGATAAACTTTGTAATATTATTTTATTTAATGATAAACATTTATGTTATATGCGACACGTGTTAGTGTCTGTCTTATTATATCTCAGAAAAGACTAACGGGTTTGGTAAAATTTCATTCAAAGATTACCAACCATTTGTTTAGTTAAAATACTTAAAAACATGTTTTCTAAAAACGTTGAAAACCCGACAAATGTCCTACTAATGTTATAAATGCGAATGTTCGTACATGTCTGGATTACAGAAGATTGTTCCCCTTTCACTTAAAAACCACTGAACGGATTTAGACGAAACTTGGTACACAGATAGTTTATAACCAGGATTAACTATTTACTACAGGTACTTAAAAAAGGGAAACAATCTCAGTGTGTCTTCAGTAAAACGCCAATCTACAAATGCAAAACAACAATGAAGATTACCAAATCAAATTCACCTCTGAAGAATATATGTTCGTAAAAAGGCACAACAAGATTGCTTACCTTTTTAACCGACTTCTAAAAAATGAGGTTACTCTTTTCAACCGTATATTTTTAGTAAGTAGGTACCTTAACAAACTGAGTACCCTTACTTAATCACTGCAGGTGTAGTTAATGAATTCCCGAAAAAGCTTTATATTAGTAAAATACTTGATCATTGTAAACAGGAGATACGAAACAATACCGACGGCATGTACAAAGTCTTTAATGTTCACTCTAACTACGGTAATCCGATTAAAGAGTAGTGATGGGACATGCACTTCCTTTTATCGATAAAAGACTTTCAAGAGATAGTATTATTTTCTAGATCACTTTTAGCGATAATACCGTAACCAAAGGATCAAATTGAAACCCTATTACTGAGAGTCTGCTGTCTGTCCGTCACCGGGCTGCTGATGAATGGTGATAGCTAGACAGTTGTCACCTTCACAGATGATATATTTCTGCTGCCATTATAACAAAAAAAATCCTTAAAATAAAGCTTAAGGTTAACAAAAAAATTTAAGGTTATAAATTTGTTGATATTAAGAATATTTGTAATTATTTAAAACTTCAGTGGCGCGAGTCCGACTACCACTTGACTGTTTTTTTTTTGCTGGAATGCATTTGATACGAAATAGAGAAGCAAAAAGTATCATAAAATATTTAACATCGATAGATACTACTTGTCAAATGACAACGTGTCCCATCACTAAGCAAACAAAAAACTCTCAAAGCGTAAATTCCAACCAATTAAATGCTTACAGCGAATATTTTTCGCGTCAAAAAGCGAAACATTAAGTATAATAATAATCCATGGATGTAATTTCACTTTGGGAACTCGCTCAAACCATAATATATGCGAAACAAAACAAATCCAACCCCTTCAAAGTTGAATGAAATACGGGAATGAGAAAAAAGAGAAAAACTGTTTAAAAATAAACAGATTTGATGCAATTATACTTGTTCTTGTTTACCTTAAGCAGTAAAATATATTATACACTAATTTTAGAGTTTAGAATATTGTATTTTTAGTCATAATTTATGTACTGGGTAGAATAGTCGAATTGTAAGTAAAAGACATTGCTAAGATTGTCATCACTTAACTTTCTTCACAACGCCATCTAGTCCCAAACTAATGCTTGTATTTTGTGTACTGGAAACTAATAAAAATGTACTCATACATTTCTAAAGACAGACACTGAAAAAAAATCGAGTTCATCACACAAATATCCTGGGTGGGATTCAAACCCACGTCCTCCGGAATAGCAGTCAATGCCTGCAACCAATAGACCAACATTCCAGTTAAAACAACAAATACTTTGACAGATATTGTCCATTCATAAATATGGCTCTAAATGTTTAACAAACAGCGTAAACAATCAAACAGGTTTTAGTCAAACCTTTAACAACGTTTGACCCAAAATATATTCGATCATCTCTCGAATTTAGATCACCAAGGAGGTTACAAAAAAACCTAACCCCTATTATCTTAATGCAGGAAAAACTGAAGAAAAAATCCAAGATGGCCGCTTCCCGCCTTTTCCACGTACGCCATTAATTTTAAGGCGCGTTTTATGTGACGTCACTTACTTACCCCACAAAACTTTGCCGTTGACATTCTGTATATTTTTGACTGAATTGAGTTTATAAGACTTAGAGGCATAATGCAAATTTTATGTATGTTGGTTTTTATAAAGTAAATGGTTGGGAGGGAGTTTAAAGATATTTTGATCTTATAAGGATAGAATAATTAAGATTTGACTATACTTTGCGCTGGTTCGGTTTAATGAAAACTGTTTAGGTACACGAAAACATAAAGTTTAAATATATATTATGTATGTATACGTCTACGGATTTAAGAAAAATATATTTCTAGGGATCCGTAACCAAAGGGTAAAGACAGAACCTATTACCAAGGGTCCGTCGTCCACCCGTCTGTCACTAGGCACTTATCGTGTATCTCATGAACTTTGATAGCAGTTCGAATTTCTGTTGCCAATATAATAAAAAATACAAAAAATTAAGATCAAGGGTGAGCAACGCTTGTAACGGTAATAAATTTATTAGTAGGAAAAAAAATAATTTTGCCTTTTGGTACCTACATATTATGTATTTATTTATCTCCCAACCTATATGTTTACACTAGCTGTTGCCCGCGACTTCGTCCCCGTGGGTAGAAGATATAAGTTATGATTTAGGTATACCTGCCCGGTTTTTTCACATTTTCCATTATATCTTAGCTCCTATTAGTCGCAGCGTGATGGTTTATAGCCTAAAGCCTTCCTCGATGAATGGTCTATTCAACACAAAAAGATTTTTTTAATTTGGACCAGTAGTTCCTGAGATTAGCGCGTTCAAACAAACAAACAAACAAACTCTTCAGCTTTATATATTAGTATAGATAGATTAAACCTATTTGTGCGGAACCTTCACCATCATGAGTCTGATTCACACTTGATTAATTATTTGAATTCAAGATTTTAATAAATCGTACCTTTAAAGACTCTTAAAACTTATTTCAGACACAAAAGTCAATACTTGTAAGTTGCAAGTCGTAATTATAAAATGTTTCAACGCATTTTAGAATTAAAAGGCTAAGTTTAGACTTTAAGTTCAGTCTAAGCCTTGGTATCTACATATAATGTACGCATTTTAATTTGTTAGAGAATATTAATTATTTAAAGCGAATCTTTGATGTGCGAGAGCTATTTTAATTACTTTGATCTCTACCATTTTGCTAAAGCATCAAATGTTTTAGGATTCATTATAAGAATTATTTCGGTCTTGGAGTACGCGCGTATGAAAAGCCTAGATTAGTTTGATGTATTTTGTTTTTAAGTTAATGTAATACCTCTTATGTTAAGTAAAGATTTGCTTAGTTTTTTAATTCTATTATAGTATTTTCTTTGACTAGACTTTTGTTTGTATTTTATAGACCGATTGAATATCTGACTTCTACAATATTTTAGACACAATCAATTAAACTGAATAGATTTGTCATAGCGTGAATACTTGAGCTTTACATCCAATTTAACTAGTTCAATTGTTATGATAATAAAACAAATGACAGCGGTATCCAACCCTCGGTAGGAGAAGTGGTTGATATACGAGTAGACAGTCAACAGTATCTACTTGTGTGAGTTATCATATTAACAAATGTATTTCTCTTTTGTTTCATGTCTGGATAAGCAGCAGAGTGACGTGGAAACGGTAAGTGAAATATGATATATATTATAACATTTTTTTTTCTCTAGCTTACTGTGTCCCACTGCTGGGCAAAGGCCTCCCCCAGATCCTTCCACGACTCTCTATTCTGGGCCGCATGGAACCAGCCTGCGCGGTAAGCGTTAAGGTCGTCTCGCCACTGCTTCCTAGGTATTATTACATAATTATTGAAAATTATAATTACAGTCAAATTAATTAAACTGTATTACCTAGTGGTTTCTTAGGTTTACGCGAATGTTAGACATTGAAATGAAACTACTTTTACGGATTTTATCGCGGTTTAATTTTAGATTTTAGTTCCCGACGTTTCGAAACCTTTGCAGGTATCATGGTCACGGGCAGACTGAGATGGCGTTCGTCTTGACAGAAGATGTTGCTCGTTCTACCTTCATATTTTAATTAATTATTTGTGGTCCGACCTACGCAGTATGAGCTCACTGTGTCTTGATGTATTACCTAGTAAAATTCTTAGATCTAATACCTTCTTGAGTCCATTTTCACAAATATTCTATGGATTTTGTTGATGAAATACTGTTACGATTAAAACCGTAGCTCCTCATATAAACCTTATTATGACTAATCGCAAAAGAGAGATCTGGAAGATCACCGAGGCATTTGCTGTGGGATCGAAAACATGCTGTATAAAAAAAAAATTGACACGGATAGAAAATTCTTTCTTTTAATTTTTTTTCTATTATATTTTAAATAGTCTAAAGAGTTTGTTACTAGAATAGTAATGATTGCAACCATAGCTCCTCATTTAGCCGTTTTGTTCGGGACCATTTGAAATAGTATTTAATCAGTCGACTATTGAATAGTTTCTATTCAATAAAATTAGATTTTCCGTTCACTTTGCAATCGTAATGATCTATAATTATCAGCTTTAAACGTTGTTATAAAATCATGTTTAATCGTTGAGCTTTTGATTTTATTTGCTATTTTTTTCAATGGATGTAATGAGTTGAATAAATGTTTAGTAAAATATATTTTTTTCAATTCTTAATTCTCAATTCTTTATTATAGCATTCCATGCTGTTCTGTTTAATTCCCATTTGTCTATATTTGTATTCCTAAAGTGTTAAATAAAAAATAAAATAGAAATAGGTTTTATTAAAAATTAAATTATGTTTTTGTCTTTTCTTAGCTACATTTGACATTCGACTTTTGTCTACGAACTAAGTCTTACCCACTTTTTGCTTTGTAGATCTTTAACCAATTAAAATAAACGTCTTCACTGAAACTTTTGTAAATAATTAGTTAGAACAAAAAGCACACACGATAATTACTGTCGGCCCTAAACCCTGTTATTTTCTATGCATATTTAATTAATAAGCATTTACATTGCAAATGTTAAACGGGATAAATTCTAGAGGTCGCTTCAATAGATGAGACTATTTTAGAATTAGTTGTCACCAAAGTAAGAAAACTTCATAAAATATTAGTTTAAATCTATATGGTCTTTTATGGATGGTTAAAGTAAGAATCTAATGAAAATAAATATTCTAAATACCGTCTTGGGTAGCCAGTTGCCTATCAGTAACATTTTATCTTAAATAGTCCAGCCGCATTGGAGATTTGTCAGGACAAACGGACTGACAAGAAAACAACACGAAAAACAAAAAAAAATTAAGCATTTTTTATCGTATTAGTTCACATTATTAGGCTATTGCCTCCCCCTTCTCTTCCGAAACTTCTCAAACTCTTACAACTCTCTTACATTTCTGGCTTCGTACGTTTTCATACCTGACAGGATCGTCACACCACCTACTCCATTGATGACCTTCAACGCTGTCCGTCCTCTGCGCTCTAGTTAGAATAAAATAGGTTTTTATTTGCATAGACAGTTGTAGACAATAGGCATTATATGATGAATAATAAAAACTTAAGAGACCAGATAATATCTTCTTATTTATTCTCTTTTCGATGACTACAATACTTCAACGAAAACTTGCAACTAGGTCCGTTTTGAAGCCGCTTCATTAAACTGTATATCTTCGACGAAACTTTTCACAAAGACGCCCTGACAGTTTGAGATTGTGCCCCCAAGGGGAAACAGAATTTAAAATTCCAACCCCTAACTGTTATAATAATTATATTATAAATTATGGGACTATGAATAACTAAATTATGGCCGGCTTTGGCTTATTTTAGTGGACGGTAATTATTAAATGTGTTACTATCGGCGTCTTGCATTATAAATAGGAAAACTGTTGAGTTAACGTTAAAGGTTTTATTATTTCCGAACATATGGGAGTTTATGAACAAACATGAGTTTTCTCAATTATTCATCGATATTAATGGGAGACGGAGCTCTGTTAATAATTTAATTGAGTAAAGGATAACTTTAAATTTACGTATTTGAGCAGAAAAAACTATTAAAAAGTGCTTCAAAGTTCAGAAAACTAAGCTAAAAATGTGTTGAAAATTGTAGAAAGTAGAAATGTCCCGCGGAATTTTATTTATCTATTTCTCTTTTATGTACTCGTTTATCAATAAGCTCGCCTTCTTGGAGACTTAGACAAATACAAGTAACCATTTTTAAGTTTCATAAAGGAAGAATTTACTACCGTATATCTCTAATACCCAATGTTTTATCAACAGCATCTTTGAATGCATAGTCTAAGCTATCAAATCACTTCAATTCCAGGAGGACACAACCTTCACGACTAAGTCGAGTCTAATCTTCGAGGCGACCCGCTTCGAGAACGGCCAGAAGTTCCATTGTGAGGCAGCCAATGAGGTCACCGTAGAGACCAAGGACCAACCCATGCATGCTACTAAAGAACTTGAGATTTGGTGTAAGTATATTGTTCATTTCGTCCAAAAAGGTAGGAAGATATTTTGATGAAATGAGATTGTATCTGTATCAAAAAGGTTTTATATTGGTTTTGTAGTATCTGTATAAAGGAGATGCCCATCTCTTAACTGTGATAAGTGATGATGTTATGTCAGAATGTTGTAACACGGTTTGAGAGTATTTACTTTTTTTAGCAATTATCGCGAGACTGATTCAATTTAAATAATGCAACGGTTTACTCACGCGTATTTATCGGTAGAGCCCGACTAGTTTCCTTAATCATGAGCTGACGCTCTTTATCAAAAAACTACCGAAGAACAAAATTTAATCCTTGTGTCGTGGTTTTCAAACATTCAAGTCACATGCTCGAAAACACCTAGATGGAGAAGAAGAAGCATTTGCCGATAGAACAGTAGCTTGTCCTAAGCGGGAATCGAAACCGCGACCGCGACCCCCGTGCAGTGGGCATAACGCGGCGACTCGGCAATCTGAAATATTTTCTAAATTAAAATACTTAAATAAGGACGTATATTATCGTCCTTATTTAAGTCTTTTACATGACTACTTTATTTCAGAATTTTATCTGTTAATTCTGTGCGCCTAGCTTTTTCTCCCAGTCTTAAAATCTTATCTTCAAATAGAATGTTTTAATTTACGAATGCAAATACTTAACTAGAAATCTTATTCAAAATTCCATTGAATAAGTCTAGGCCAAAAATTTCACATAGTATCTTAAAACATTGTTCTATTCTTTTCAGATCCCCCAATCGTTCGTGTGGAACCAAAGAATATAACAGTCGTTGAAGGATCGAAGCTGCTTCTAAAATGTGAATACGAAAGCAATCCATCCTCACTACTTGATGTCATTTGGTAAGTAACCAGTTTTTCTACTGTTTGTATGTCTATTTGTAAAGAACTTTGATTCACCTGTATGGTGATCACGCGATAAATTAGATGAGAATTTACTACCAATATCTTGTGGATGGCATTCGAATCGGAATGATGTAAATCGTACCTATGTATCCTAAATAAGGATCGTTCATATTGAATTTCAAAATTAGCTTATCCATAAAAAGTATAGATTAGATTAGAATATTCTTTATTGTACACCATGGAATTACAGCAGTGATGCTTAATACATACAATGTTAGGGTTAGTATACTATTTTATGCATTATTAAACATCACAACTAACTCTTTATAACAGCATTTTATATTGATAGGTGATAACTTTACCAGTCCTTTACTACTTCCACTCATTTAAATCATCCATCACTGCAGGTACCGTAACGGCGAGCGCGTGCCAGTGAACAACACGAGTCACTACGAGGGCGGCACCACCAATCAGCACTCGCTCATCATCCTGGACGCCAACGGCAGTGACATGGGCAACTACACGTGCGTCCTCAGCAACGTCGTCGGGAACGGTAGCAGTGAGGATAGCATCGATGTCAATGTTCTATGTAAGTTCTGAGTAAAAAACCTAGGTTAAAAAAATCCTATTGGTGCAAAGGCGTCTTCCCGTAAAAAGACAAAAGGAGGCATTGATCAGACTTGCTCAATGCACCTTCTGAGACCAATATAGTTCAGATGTAGAGCCATATACTGTCAAACCTAAAACTTATAAGACAAAATTACAGGAGCCTACTAAAGTTTTAAATAGATGCGGTGATATTGTTCAACGTGTTGATGATGTGTTCAATCATCATAATTTTATTCAAAAAATATATACATTCAAAAATCTTGCTTCAGTATTTTTAAACCTAATCCCATTACAATATTTTCAGTAGCCAAGTGCTATTTCTCCATTAACCATCACTTTCTAATTCCAGTCAAACCCCAAGTACGACTCACCATGAGTTCTCCAAGCCCCATCTTGGAGACAGATCATAAGAACGTGACGCTGACGTGTGAGGTGGTCTCCGGCAACCCGCCACTCCTGGACGAGGTCATCTGGTATCTGGATGGAGAGGTGCTGAAGCATCTGCCTGAGTGCAATGATACTGAGGGTGAAGGTATGTATTGTTAATTAACTATTCTGATTGCCTTAGTATGAAAAATGTTAGACTTACATGAAGACTAAACATTCGTAACATATGGGCGCCATCGAATCAGCTCCATTTTTATTGGGCATTTCATTCATGCGACCCGATGGGTTTACTACCATTCGAATCACAAGAGACGAGACCTTAAGTGGAGGCGCCAAGTCTACAAAAGCATTATAAGACGCCCTCCCAGCTTGATGGACCGATGATCAAAAAACGTAGCTCGCTTGGACTGGATGCTGATAGCGGAAAACTGGGTGTTATGGCTCGACGCGTGGAAGTCTTGTATTCGGCATCGAACTTCTATAGGCTGAACTGCTATCGACGAATCACACCCAGATTATAAACAAGCATTCACAGATCACATCAATCTATGTGGCCTATGCCACTCACCTGTCTATTCATTTACTTCGAGTTTCTACAACTGATTGAAGTTAAGGGCAAAATAACATTAATCTTGTTTATAATTCCAGAAAACTTATGCAACGAAGTGGATCCATCGATGCTGCTACTCCAGGACACCACGAAGAGTTTCCACGGGAACTACTCGTGCAAGGGAAAGAACTACGCCGGATGGGGAAACGAGAGTGCCAAGACTGAGCTGATTGTTAATTGTAAGTAGTATGTTTTGTATTCGTAGTCAAATACCACAGAAAGTGCAATTTTAATGAACCAGGAAAAGGCGTAGTTTAAAAAAAGGGGTCTTTTGGGGTCACTAGGAGGAGAACTGTTCGTGTATGTACAATGAGTTTAGCTTCTTATCAACGTCTCACTAACGCAGGTATTTCAGAGACCCCAAAATTAGTTAGCCATGGAGTATGATAATACTCCAAAACACAGACTAATCTAATTTAGTCTTAAACATTATCATATATTTTTGCTTTCAGATCCACCTGGTCCAGCGAAACTAACATACTCTCCGTGGCGGGTCGTGAAAGGCAAGAGTTTGGTGCTCAGCTGTAGCATAAAGGAGAAAGGGCGACCTGAAGCACATCGGTAAGCTTGTTAGAATTTCTTTGATGTCTTCAATGTTGTTTCGTGATATTTTTCCACGTAAAATTTAAAGATTTTTGTAAAAAGACATCTTGTGCCTTTATCAAAAAGTAAATAATGATAATGAGGAAAAATTATACTCAAGACTAGAAGGGACTTAGAAGGTGGAAGTACCTCTGTCTAACCGATGACTGAATTGAGTTTGGAGAAACTTGTGTTATGTGTATACGCCATAGTCTCATACTCGTTCTTTTTAACGGGACGACCTATTTTCCATAAATCCTGCATTATAGGTACCCAAATCAAATATAACCAAGTCAAATACTTCCTTAACATTGTTTCTATTATTCTCAGATTCCGTTGGACCCGCGGCGGTCGGCTAGTCAGTGACATCGTTTCTCAGAATTGGACCATAGACCCAGTGACTCTAGACCACAGAACCAACCTGTCCTGTCGAGGGATCAACGCAGGCGGTGAAGGAGAACAAGCTTTTACTTCTATTGATGTTTTGGGTGAGTACGAAGATAATGAGCTTAGGGTTGTTGATAGAAAAGAACAAAAAAAAATGAATAATATTGAGATAGATACTTTGAATTTATCTTATAGTAAGGCGTATTATGGTATATCCGATTTAAGACTGTTTTAGATCAGTGGGTGTTTAGTTCTGGAGTTATTAATTTTACTAATAATCAATTGTATGTAACAATACGCGTATCGTGTGTATTTAATGTTGAAAACTTCAGGTATAATATCTCCTTTGAGGTTTATTACAAAACAGAATATTAGAAAATATGTGTTAATATCGAGCTTATTAATTTTCCAGCACCACCCAGTTTCAAATATGCAATGAATCACTACAGTGGAGCGTTATATAAATCACAGGTGAGGTTTAAACATGTTTTGTTTACTAAGATATAGTATATTACATAGTACAGTACTTTAGTTGTTTAAAAATGCGGGAAGCCAAAAAATAATACTGAGATGACATGAACCATCGTTGGATTTGTATATTAGCATTTAGTTCTCACGCGACACGTGACCATTTACTCGTAGCTGGACCCTAACTAAGTAATCAATTTCTATGTTTACTACAACCAGCTTTTATTTTTTGTTTCCCGCTTGCAGCAGATATAAAATATAAAAGTAGAAAAGTAAAATATATTTTTCTTACCCCACTTTTCTTTTCATTATTTTTTATTAATGTTGTTGCTAACTGCTACTTTGCAATACTTAAAGGTTTCGTAGGTATTCATTGATTTCATTGCTGACCCTGGCATATAAGAGTTGCAATGACGGGCATGTATTGCTTGCTAGTCCCATTAAACAAATGCCAATCCACGAAATTTCTCTACTATTATATTTCCGAATTTCTATCAGCAAGAATGTTAAGATTTTATTCTCTTTTTAGAACATTTCGCTATCATGCACGGTGGAATGTGCGCCGTTGTGCAGCGTGCAGTGGCTGAAGGATGGCCAGCTCATCGACCCTCAGAAGACAGACCGGTACTATGTGGTGGAGAGACAGATAGAGCCGCAAGTCAATAGGAATGACTTCGAGGCTACAGAGTCAACTTTAGTAAGTACTGATAATTTACCTTAGGTTGATCTAAAGATATTTAAGGCAAATATGGAGTGGTTTAGGTCACCTTGCTAATGACTACGAAATTGACATGCTACTCTCATTCCACTCAACAATGGCAAAAACATCATCTTCAGGCTTATAACTTCCTATCGTTCTGCAAAACAGTCGTAAATATCGATTTAGTAAAAAAAATAACTTAGATAGTGCTACGACGATATTCCTGTAGAGATAGATGCCTTATTTTGGTAAGACCGGGAATCCCTATGGACATTCCTTAGGGGAGGAAAAGATTAATGTCAGACATTAGCGAAACCTAAACCTCCGTGCAACGTCGTCCACCTTTTGGTGTCGTTGAATGGTTTTTTTTGCGCTCCTTGATACTTTGTAGTGAAGATCCTCCTCCTATGTGTATGTACCCTCCCGCAGCACTGGAACATGTCGGCGTGGCCGGGGCGCGCGCTGGACCGCGCGGCGGACACGGCCAGCTACACGTGCCGCTCCTCGCGCAACCTCGCCGGCCCGCCCGTCAACAGCACCACCAAGTTCGCCGTCGAGTGTGAGTCTAACTTCTCCTGATTAGATATCTTAACTCTTTTATAGTGGTTTCTTAGGTTTACGCGAATGTTAGACATTGAAATGAAACTTCTTTTACGGATTTTGTCACGGTTTAATTTTAGATTTTAGTTCCCGACGTTTCGACACCCTTGCAGGTATCATGGTCACGGGAAAAGACGATACTCTTTACTGCTTCAGTCTTAGTTTAGGCCCTATTTAAAAAGCAACTCTATTTGTTTTCGGAAACTTAATATAATTTTATCGAGTATCCGTGTCTTTTAATTCGTTTTTATATTGATTTTGATAAAAATGTGCTACAGAGTATTTAAGGTTGAAGTTTGAAATGTAATCATATGAGTCCTTATTTTCAGATGAACCAGAAAACATTACAGTCACACCAAGTGTTGTGTCCGTCACCGAAAATGAGATTCCTGATAGAGTAGTGTGCTCAGCAAGGTAAGAGAACTGTTTTTATTCGTCTTGGCTTTACCGTATATGGTCTGAACCTGGCCTGGCTCATAGTAGGAGGATCGAGTTTAATTCCCGGTATCGATATTTCTTATTCAAGTCCAATGAAACAGTCAATTTCTGCGGTCAAGATAACTGCATCAGTGTAGGTATTGGAAATTAAAAAATTTAAAAGGCATGTTTATACGGGTCACTTCATAATGACTTCTCAGGAAAATCCCATTCATTGTGCTCCTTAACCTCAATTCATCGTTCTGGTGTATTTTCTATTTATTTACTTTCCTCTGCAGGGCAAATGCTCTTTACTCATACCATACCTCTGTACATAGCACCGATCCGGTAATCAAGTTATTAATTACTTCCTTAAAATTCCAGGGGCTTCCCAATGCCTTCATACGCGTGGCGCCGCGAGCACCCCAGCAAGGCGGGAGGCAAGGAGCATGGGAACAACTCCCTCATACTGTCATCATCGAACACACTGCTGCTGGGGCCAGTACAGAGGAAGGATGGCGGCAATTATGTCTGCGAAGCGTACAACAGACATGGATCTGTTAACACTACTGTATTTCTGGATGTTAGGTGTAAGTAACAATAATAACATCAAAACGCAATAATAAAAAGTAATTTTTAAAATCGCATCGGCAATCTTTATGATGAATGTAAATCTATTACGTAACGTAATAACAGTACACTGAACGGATTCTTCAATAAAAAATGGAGTTCCACGAGGGAGCATTTGGGGTCCATAAACAATTAATTACATTAAAACATATTTTGACATATAGCATGTTTAAAAGAATGTAAATTATTTCCCAGTTGTTCCTGAATGCGGTATCAAACAGATCGAAATGAACGGAGACCAAGTACTAGTCTGCACAGCGCACGCCAATCCTTCAACGGTAAGAAATGCATTCAAAATAAACAATTTCGTATAACAATGATTTTTAAACGACTACTAAATAAAAAGTATATACTGACCGCGGTAGTGTTGAGATCACCAAAGGCTAAAAGCAATTATAGGACAATAAAAAACACTTGATGATAATAAAGAAATTTTGATTATTCATTAAATATTTAAAAAAATGGTAGTGTTTAGTAGTAGCGCTCAACAGAGTCGAAAGCTTTAGCAAAACCTACATTTTGACTATCCCAAATGTTTCAAAAGGAAATGGCAATGTACAATTTAGTATTCCTAAACCATATTCACACCAAATACTTATAAAAATATTTTATTTCCCCAGGTATCTTTCTCATGGAAGTTAAAAAATGACAACGACAGTCTAACAGACGAGAAGATCTGGCAGCAAGGAATCCAGAGCTACCTGCGTCTTAGCACCAGCGTCGACGTGTACAGAACCTACCTGTGTTACGCGAACAACTCTGTCGGGATGTCCAGAGCTTGCGAGCGTGATGTTATGGGTAAGTGAAAAGCTTGGATTAGTAGTTCTTGTTTTGTCTGTTAACAGTTAAAAAAGTTTACTAATAATAATAATTTCTTAATCTAACTCTGTAATAATCTTAAGTGATCAATTTTGGATTTCTAATTGAGTTGTATCTACAATGTTTTTAGTTTAAGTATATCCATTAACATTATTAACATGTAGACAATAGATTAACATAATTAAAAGCATGGAAATTCGATATTTCCAGTAAAATTAGATCCTATGAGAATAGTTTAACAATTTTATCTGTAGTAAAAACATTTTTCTGGTTTACAGCCAACTTGGAAAGTTTTGGTAAGTGGGTTATGGAACTGGGTCATCATAATATTATGAAACTGTAAATTCAATGGTGTTGGGTACTGATTGTGGGCGTAAAACCTTGCTATATGAATAAACGTTAATACCAAATTTTACTAGTGCTTGTGAAACGATATGCTTACATACTGCCTTGAAAAATATCAACCAAAATATCATACATTCAGAATCGAGCATACTATCCACTGCATAAATAGCCATGTGTTATAAGTAGCAACCTAAAATCTCTGTGCGCGATAACGCGTGGGTTCGAACACCGCGTGGTACAAGAAAGTCTGGGTATCTGGTGCATATGAACACTTGTGGAACGATCATAAGATTCAAAATACAAACCAATTATTTCTAAAATGATATTCAGTCTTGCTTAGTACTTACTTCTTAGACTTCATGTGTTTCATAAACTCTTCAGGTACAAAAGTCTGGTGGCGGGACCAGCAGAAGTTGATCCTCATTGGTGGGATCGCCCTCGCCATCCTCGTCATCACTGTGATCCTCTGCATCATCATCATTTGCATCTGCAGGCGGATGAGGGCCAAGTCCAAGTGTAAGTCCACTTTTATCTTAAGCAAGTCCGTCTGTATGTCACATTGTATTAAATACATTATCGATAATGATGGTTATAGTAGCTTTTTCTGTTGGACTTATTTCATCATCGTTTTGTGTTGTTGCTATGGTATTAACAGCTTTATGAGTTGAGTGAGCGGTTTCTTAGAATTAATATTCACATTTGAGATTATTTCTTAAATTTGAATTTACAATTTTTGTTGTTTTTCAACGTTACATACAGACTTGACTATAATCGCTTGATTGATTTTGTAACTTTTGTATTTTTAAACTGTTTGTAATATAAAGCGTTTTAAATGTTAAATAACTAATTAATTTAATCATGTTTCCACATTTTATCGTTGTACAAAGTTTCAATGTTGTTCCTGTATTTAACAAGTATTAATTCCATGTGTATTTTAAAATTTCAATGTTTATCATCAAGAATGGCGAATTCATCATCATTTATATTAATATTAGATTTTTGTTCGGTTTTCCTTTTTTTGCAAAAACTAACTTTGTTTTCTTCATCCTATCTTTCCCGGATGCTGCTACTAAACACGACATCGTCAACTAACATACAAACATATAGACAATAATCCGGTCGAATTAGAGGAGCGAGAGAAGTAAGTTTTTTCCTTTTTTTCCTTTATTTTTTGTTAATTTTATCTTTTTAGAATGTCTAGTACTAGTCATTTTCATAAATTCCTAGTTTATTTTATCGATTTTAGGTATTGTTGGAAAGATTTTCTTTTGTCTCATCACAAGCTTTGCAATTCTTTTTGTTTATCTATTATCACAATTTTTGAAAACTTTCTAACAATAAAAAAAAAAAACCTGCTCCGATTATTTTAATAGTTCGTAGAATTAGTGGTACCAAGAAAAAGATCCGTCATTAGTACTCACATATTTATTTATCCCTCACATATATTATTTTATTAACAAACAATATTTATTATGTTTATTTAGTAACAATAATTTTGCAGTTACGCCATTGGTCCGAGCCGATTCATGGCATACGTTATCAATGCCTCCCTCAAGGTCACCTGTAGTTGTCCCCATGCCGAGACCTTGACCTTAAGGGTCAAGGACATATCCAAGGTCACTGAGTTTGAGTTTGAGTGAAGTGCTATGCTTGGACCAACGGCTGATAATTTTGGTTGAAAAAAAAATTGTTGTTAATAATGGTTTGACGGAGACTTCCGAAATATTTAGCCATTTTAATTGTTTTAACACAAAGCTCAAATAACCATGATTTTATTTTTAAATGCAATTTCAAACATGTAGTTAGTGAGTGTAAAAACGGATCAATTTAATTCGT
This sequence comes from Trichoplusia ni, assembly GCF_003590095.1. Lineage (NCBI taxonomy): Eukaryota > Metazoa > Arthropoda > Insecta > Lepidoptera > Noctuidae > Trichoplusia > Trichoplusia ni. The sequence continues at coordinate 632,938 of NC_039501.1, forward strand.
TGCCCTTACTAATGTTTTAGCCAAAATCTCACTTTCCATCATAAATTATTTCATTACTGAAAACAATACATTTTCTTCCGTCATTCGTCAAATCATTTAAACCATCGTTTTAGCTGCTAGTCCAGCTTGACTAGAAAACAAATAGAGCATGTTTTTGTTTTATACTCTTAACAAAATAACACTGGTTTTCAAAATAATATCATATATTATTATTATTATTGTGTAATTAATAATTATTAATGTGTAGGTTCCTAACCGCATTAACCCCGGACGTTCTCAGATTGACTACAATTAATACTTCAGGTACATTTTTACTAAAAAGAAGAAAAAAAATCAGTTTTTGAGTTATTTAGATGGAGGATGCTTTCTTATTATTTCAACGCTGTTTGGCTAGATTTTTCTGAATTTTTGGCGTAAAGTGTGGACACAGTAGAATATTTTGAAGTAGACAATTGTCAAAATTATTGTAAAAAAATTTTTTTTTTTGGTATTTTGAGTGATGCATGAGTCGAGTTTTGGAAAGCATTCTTCTTGTCATTTATATTTTTTTTTGTTTTATCTATATATGTATGGTTTTTATAAGTAACTATGGCTTTTTATATCTTTAGTATATATTTATAGTTGTTTTTACTTTTATAATTGGTTACTGCTAACTACTATTTTTTTTTATTTTACTATGTATAAAACATTTATATATCATAGACAATAATAGGTTTTATCATTCATTGTGCGCTAAATGAAACTAGGTACCTTGATCAAAAATAACTTATCATTCGGTTAGACTATTAGTTTTATGATATAACACAAATCCATCGCATGTTCTAAAATCCTCTTTTTCTCAATTCAGTCCGGACGGTAGTTGCATTAACGAGGTTTCGATCGCGCAATCAATTATATCGCAAGCTTTACCCGCACTCTCACCAAGGCTAAGCCTTTCGTTCAGTCCAAAAACGACAGACCGAACGAGACTGGTCGACTCGAGTTATCCCCACAACTTAGAAATGAACAAAATTGAGGAAAATCCCACAACTCCACAATCCCCAAACGAAAATGAAACGAACGAAGAAACTGAATTACAAACACCGAAAACTGAACCTAAAGTTGATTCGAATAAGATCCAAACTGTAGTGACTCCTAGCAAATGGCCATTGAAACCTGGAGTGTTAGTTCATGTGAATTCGAATCATACGTTAAGTCCTAAAAATCAAGCGCGATTACAACAAGCGGCTGTAGAAGAATCGAATCTAGGTCTACTTGAAAGAAACCAGACTGAAGACAAATCACCTAAAGTGGAGTACTCAAAGAAAAATGGGAAACCAAGACAGAGTGTTGTGACGGGAATATTTAAAAATCTTCGAAGGAAAAGTGAAGACTCCGATGACGATAGTGGGAAATACAAGAAAATAAACAAAAGCAACAAACGAGCAATGAATTTGGTTAATATGAATAAACCGGGATATGTGTTACCAAAAAACCGTTTGAGGTCCTTGTTCCAAAGCGAAAAGCCTAACATTATAGTCACTGAAGGAGGTAGTTCTCATAAACATAATTATTTGGATGATAATGAGTGGCACAATATTCATACAAAAGTAAATCTTATCGTATAAGCAACAAAGTCAAAAATTTGACAAATTAATCTTTCACAATTTTGTTTCTCATGCTTTGTTTTTGTTATCAGTATTATTGAATCACACATTATCACGAAACACAATACTTAAGTCACACTCACATTTCGAAACTTTTTTCGGCCTTTGCTTTTAAAATTCTATTGCTTTTGCATGTTATATGAATATTGAACACTTAACAAGTCTAGAAACTTTTGCACATTTAGTTATTGCCACGAATTTATTTAGTAGTAACTATAACTATTTCAATGATGAAGGAAGCGAAAAGAAATCTGCTATTGATAATTTTATAAAAGTTAAGGAAGAAAACATACCTAAATCTTTATTGATAAATGGCAACAAGGCATAATTTGTAAAAAATCTTTTGAAATCCTCAATATCAAGTAATCTTATATAATTATGCTTTTATTCCTAAAACAATTCATTCTAATGTATCTTAATACCCTTTCTTGACTTGTTTCCTGTTGCGATCTTTTGCTTTTTCGCTTGCACGATTTTATTTTGCAATGTTTTTCAATGTGAGCATGTTTTTAGTCGTGTCGTTCAAAAGGCCTGATAAGATTGTCTCGACTAGTGCCAAAGTTAAACCATTTACTGATGAACAACCAAGAAATACGAGAAAACGCAAAAAGCCGGGCGATAGTAAGTAGAGCATGCTTTCTGTTTTATGCTTGTTTGACTGTATTTTTTTATAATTAAATTGAACAAATAAAAATCAAACAACCAAATAATATGTCTTACACGATGTTACCTAAAAGGTCAGCTATCTTAAGCAAAAGTAGATGTTTGTGTAAACGTAAATATAAGTATAGTGCCCTTGAAATAAATCTATCATCAATAATTGTTAATTTCTATATATGAAAAATCTAAATTTTTGTGCCCGAATTCCCAAAATCATTTATTTTTTCAAATAGATACTTTCCCAATAAGTTTCTATCTTAGTAATACGATAACAGATTTAATAATCCATAATAGAGTCATTCTTTCAAACGCCGTATAATTTTTGCCTCGGATTTTCCCAAATACTAAATTGATTTAACTTCCACCAGGCCCACCTTCGAATGGCGTAGATAATGCAGCAAACGGCAACCTTGGAACGGACAACCCCGGGCTCTACGAGAACCTGCCGTTCCACGGACTACAACAACCACCCAATAAGGTATGCTTTGGACAAACACAATAAACTATCAATGATGTAATTTAGTTTTTCAGTAACAATTTTAGACGATTTTTTTTTTACTCACCTTACTAATAATAATATGTCAGTTGTTAAAGTACTTACCGCCATGTTTTAAAGTTATACAGTGCAGATATGAAGTGAGAATGAGTAATATACCGCGTAAAGCGGAATATTACTTTAAGTAGTGGGTGGTAACACCCCAAATCAAGATCTAGGAGAAAAGAAAATAGGATTATTAAATGATGTAACGGTTTACTCACGCTAGCATAGTTTCGGACCCAACTGGAGACCTTAAGCATGAGCAGGATCAGACGTCTTAATGTCATGTCTTAAATACGCGTGGGTAAACCGTTACATCATTTAATAATGAATCATTCTCACGATAGTTACTATAAAAAAAATAGGATATACATTGCTAATGTATCATACACACATGAATACACATTTAAAAAATAACGCATGTATAGAGTAATATTTAAAACAACAGTTTTGCTAACCTCGTGTGATTTAATAGAAGTTACTGAAGAACTAAATTAATAACTCACAATTTTAACTTTTTTGTTTTCTTAATCATGTTTTGTTTTGCTTGAATTATAATTTGCATTTGTTTTTGTTTCATGTTCATTTAATTTGCATGTAAAGCCCGTGCAAGCGATACAGCCTCGAGTTATTGAAACTAACCCTAAACCAGCGAAAGGAATAGAAGCGTTACAAAAACAGCTGACTACAAACCCCTCGTTCACGCCTAGGATTGTGTGCCCGCCATTTGTGCAAAACGCTATAGGCTACTCAATGGCTTCAAACTCTCAATACTCGTACGGAATTCCAGTATTATCACCCATCCAACAAATGTATCCATTGCATCAAACTGTACTTTTAAATCCTTACTTACCGCCAATGCAGACTTCGTTCCTAAAACAGTTCCCAACGATCGATGAGGAAATCCCAGAAACAGATAAAAGAAAATTCTCCTCATTAAACACTAGGGTACATAGAAAACCACCACAGTTTCAGTCCATGAGAATAGTTAGAAAACGAAATATAGAAAGATTTTATCCTAACACTGAATACGGAGAAAATTTTAATGAAATCAATAATAATAAGAACGCGTCTGAAACTGCTAACGAAGATACAATTTATGTAAATTGTCCTTCCCTACTTAAAGTCAGATCTAATATCAGTGGAGTGGAACAATTTGAAAATCTAACAGACTCAATACAAGTCTGTGATGAGACTGATTTAAATCAATCAACTACTTCCCTAAACAGACCAGTACCAGCTCCTAGAACAAAAATATCACCATTCGCATCTCCATCCAAAACAGACCATGTCTACGTTAATCTTTCCATGCCTTTAATTAATACTAAGTTTTCTAAATCTATTGATACGATTGATGCTCCAGTAAGACCGACAAAATCTGCTGAAGATATTTCTAAAACTAAATTCTCAAATACTAAGACTGATGATAGTGATAACAGCGATGAAGAAAAAGAATCTGATGACAAAGCAGATTTTACTAAACCTAACATAATAGGCGCGACTCCTAAGAAGAACCTCTCCATTACATTACCATCTACATCATTAGTTAGGTCTGTAGTCAGGCAGTTGAACGATGAGGGAATAAACAAAGTCGGTTTGCCAAAGAAGCAAGTGATACCACCAAATAAAACCTTACAAATACCTAAGCTAGCCGAGAAACCGGTTCCAAAAAGATCAGTTGTGAAACGTAGTCACTCAGTGCAAAGTAGTTTGACTGCGGATAGTGATAGCACTCAGGTATTAATGCTTTTTTTCATTAATTTCTCTGTTTTATGTTCCTTCTGGCTAATGTGTGTGTTCTAATCACTAACCAACTAATTTCCTTTTCAGAATACTAACATACTCCAACAACAGTACATGCAAAAACGTAATCATTTTACAAATTTAAGCAATAAAGGGAAGAACAAGAAAAACTTTCAAATACCACTACAAAAACACCATAGCTTCTGTTACTTCCAACCAATCAGAGTCGATAAAAGAATTCCTGTCGATCAGGAGAGGTCCTACAACAACACTATTGGACCGTTAATCTATCAGCCTTCAGAGACACAGTATTACACAAAAACTTTAAACAGAACGAGAGAAAAGAACAGTCAGAAACTAAATCGTTTGAAAAAATCTGAAAGTCTCAGAGAGAAATTATCATGTGTCGGTATTTATGATAATTATGAGAAACCCGACTACCCAGAGCCTGAATACAATGAATCAGAAAGAAAATCCTACTTACAGTTACTCAAAGGCAACTACATATCAAATTCAACGAGAAATTTGGGTCCCGAAAATTTTAGTTCAAACTACTCGGGTTCGAAAGATGATAAGCCTAAACAAAAAAAGTTAGTGTATGCCGATTTAGCTTTAGGTAATCATAATTTGAAGTTTAAAAACACTGTCAATTCAAATAGACATTTGTATGATACGTATACAGTAGGTTCTGATAGTGCTAACAAAGATACTAACAGTAGTTATAAGAATATGTCTAATCAGAGAAAAAGCGGTCATGGGCAACCGCGAAGTGACTACGCTACTCTCAAATTTAATGAGATCGATGTCTGAAAGGTGAGTTATATTAATGAGCTAGTTTATAAAGCTATAGCTTTTGTGGAGTTTTGATACCATGCCAGTTCCTCCTTATAACTCCTTATAATGACTTTTAGCTTATTCCTATTTTGGAATGTTGTATTTTAAACCAATGAGTAAGAGATTGGTTTTTGAAAAGGTATTTTTGGATGGAACTTTTATGGCGTTAGAACTTCAGAACTAAACTGTTTTTTTATAAACCATATTTCTAATTCACACTTTATACACAGATCAGAACACACTTTTATAATATGATTCAATATTTCTAGATAAAATACCCATGACAATGAAAAAAACCCTGATCAATTAAATCTTTTTCTATAAAATATTATCGATAATTGTTATTTCTCTCTCTTTTTATTGGCTAATTTACGTGTAATGAATTACAAAGTATAATTATTTGTATGGTAATATGTGCCTAAGTGGAACACAGTTGCTTTCACAGCATGAATATTCGACACGCCATGAAAGCCTTATAATATAATTGCCTATTTTGAATGATACTCATACATTTACGAAAAAAAAATTCATAAAAAATATATAAAAAGAAACCAATCATAAATTACAAGATTAAATATACCTATAAGCATATGAAGTATACATTTTTTAATAAATAAAAATAAAACCAAGCATTTTTAAAGCATTGTCTATTTAATATAAATTTATTAAAACTTTTATCATGTAAATGTATGAATATTCAAGTAGCATGTTTTCGTAATGTTGTGACGTTTTTTTATATTTTCTTCTAGGAACGCTTTACCAAGAGTGACACGTACATTTTTTAAATAAGAGGTAATTTTTTCAAAATTAATTTCATGACATTTGCTTATTTATCAATCATCGCTTATAAAATTATCACATTCTACTAATTGGTTCTAATATAAAATAAATTACTGTTTTTTTTGAAAATTAAAAATATGTATAATTAATATTGGACTAAAAACTGGCAAGGGCAAAAATAATATGAATTTATTTATTTATGTATTTTATAAAACTAAATAAATAATTTAATATTCGTTATAATTTATTGTTGCACTTAACACATATTACCATTGTATTTTATGTATGTGATCTTTTCTAATAAAAAAAAAATACACAAAAAAAATAAAAACATTTTTTTTGTTTTCTTTAGCCATTTAGACCCGAAGACCAATTCATATATGCCGACGCTGACTTTAAGGACTACGGGCCCATAAACTACAAGGCGGCATCGATCTACGCTCAAATGAAAAAAGTTAAAGAACAACAAAAATTACAGGAAATATACGATAAAGAAAACGAAGATATGCTGTGATTACGATTTGGTTGTCAAAAGAAAAAAAAACTTTTTTGTGACTTTATTTTTACTGTAAATGCTTTTTTTTTTTTACTTTAGTCTCTGCAATCATTTTGTGTTTTTAAAAGTCATTTCAAAAGCGCCGTTAATATATTTTAAGATTATTTTTAAAATATGCAAAGTAAATCTCATTTTTTACGTAACATTTTAACTTGTGACTTAATATACATAAGGTTCTTTTTAATGTAAACTCGTTGCCAAAAATATTTAAGTACAATTTTTTGGTGCTTTTTGCATTTTTTATGCAAAAACCCAGCTTTTTACTTTTAATGTTATAACGAATAACTGTCATTAATTTATATTTTGTTTATAAGTTAAGCAACGAATGTTAAGTATCGCATTTTGTAATTTTTTTTGTACTTAAATTAAGTTATTTTAATCGTTGAATCGTAACTATGTAAACTTATTATTCTTTTACTTTTGCTTTAAGATTTTTTCCTTTTTTAATTCTTTGATCAACCAAGTAATCAAAAATATTGTAATAATAAAACCTCCGACTATCCTGTGTTTGTACATTTTAGAAGGTTGTCGTAAAATATTGTAAATAAAAATAGATTTCTTATATTAATGTAACTATGAAAAGATCTAGTTGTCATGTTAGTATGAATTTTGTGCTAAATTATTTGTTATTACGCTGACACTTAGAGTAAAAAGATATATTTTTCTTTTAATTTCTAAAGTTCCCTGCGGAAAAAAATGCAACGTTACTATAAAATGTTTTTTTTTCTTATTTGTACAACTATTTAAGTAGATAGCAAAGTTTTCTAGACATTTTTAAACTAAAACGAGATTGAGTCATCGAATCTCTTGTGCTGAAATTCACGTCACGCAATAAGAATATTGTACTATGCCAGAAAAAAATGTATCTAATCTTATTAAAAATTCTGATGTCATCACTTAGATACTAATTGATAATTATCATTGGCATGGACCAGCGCTTTTCAAATCAGCCGTCAAGTCACGCATAATTTCCAGTAAGAAAAATAAGTAATTAGATATTTATGATAAAAATTTACCTAAGATCAGATGCAACACAATACCTAACTTACCAAAAAAAAACACCCAAACTCAATCTTTTTATTGAAATTTATATTTTTTAAGAAATTTAGTGTTGTGACTTCTTTTTCTAAAATAAATATTACAGGTCAAAGTTTAAGTCGGTTTCTACAAAATCCGTTATCTATTATTTACGTGGTTCAGAAGTAGTTTGATACGCGAAAATAACCCCACTGGTCTGTCTCGTGCTGTCTCTTGACGCTTCTTATCTTCAATCCGCCACAAGGCACAGCGTGTTCCAATCAATTTTACATAAAAAAATGATAAATAAACCCATATACATTAACAATTACAGATTATGTTTTTTATGTTCTTTTTAATCACGTTTTTGTTGACGTCATTACGATAAGACATTTTTTAATTATGTCATCAGATGTTGTCTAACACGTGGTCCGTGGGTGTGACTCAGTTTTAGAGATTCGGTTACAAAACTTCATGATTTTAATAAGAAAACTTTGCTCTTTTACTTGAATACGAATTGAAAAATTATGCCAATAATATGTAGTTTCGATGTTTTTTTCGTTTATATTTACTACCGACGTTGAATTCATAATGTAATATTGTAATATTTTGGTTTCCTTTTTGGGGTGTACATAAGATATAATTTCGAACAGCACAGTATTGCTTCAAGTAGGTTGACAACACATAGAGATTTTAATATCCGTCCAAGCGGGAATGTTTACAAAGATTTGTTGATTTTTAGCTAAAAACCCTCGTCTTTGTAAATTTTAGTGTAAATTACAGTTATGGTGTAAAATATTAGTCGAAAGACCTAAGACTATCCAAAGATAGATGAATTAGGAATCATGGATTGTGCAAATTTATGGATTTGCTGAAGTACAGTCGTGTTCACAGTGTATCACTGAATGGCCCGTAGCGCAATCGGCATTTATTTTTTCTTTTTTTCTCACCGATTTTTTTACTTTTATAAAACTTTTTTTTCATTTAGTTACTGGTTAGAGATCTGTGTAACATCGCTTTTATTAATGACTTTATTGATGTAAATGTGATAATAGTATTTTTCTACTGTCTCGGTTCCAGGAAATTGTTTTAAATGGAATCTTTACAGCTTCATATTAAGTTTTTCTTCGAACGTCGTGATTAAACAAAAAATGTGAGACTAAAACAATTTTTCGTACTTATTAGTTTTACTGTCGTACTAATGTAAATAAAATGAGCGAAAAAATAATAAAATATCGGTAGAATATTTTCCATTACAAAAATATTTTTTTTATTTTTATTTTGGGAAATGCTTTGACGGTTTATTTCTCCGATATTTTTTTATTTTTTTTAAGTAAATAAAGCACTAGAGATGTGCTCATTGTGAGTACTGTGACAAACACGGAATTGATTTCACTATTAGCAAATAATAAAGTAAAAAGAAAAATAAATTAAACAATTTCTTAATTATTTTTAAAATATTTAAAGTATTACTTAAATGAAAATAAATATCTAAAAATTTGTTTGATTTTTTTCTTTTAGGCTCAAATGCAGGCACAAAATCTAGACTAAACTATAGTGAAATGATTCCGATGCATGTTGCTACAACTTATAGAAACAAAATATTAATAAAAGTATTAGATGAGGTTTTGTACATACGAACTTGTTATAATATTGTCGAATAGTGTTATTAAATTAATTTATGGATTTTTAAATGACGTTTTAATTATTATATCAATATAACATATTATAGACCATTGGAACTTTACTTTTAATTGACGTCAGAGCAACTTCATTTTAATATGAATTCACGGATAGTCCAGTAGTTACCACACGCACAATTGCGACTTGTCGCGGGTTCGATCCCCGCGTATACCAAGCGTTTTTTTGTTGTTACTAGTCAGAATTTGGGAGTCTTTTGCGCATGTTACTTTAATTTTTGAGAAAAATCCCACCTCTTTTAAATAACTACTAATATACTGCAGGAGAAGTTAAAACTGTCCAAGATACATAGAGAACAATTTCGACCATTACCACCGCGCTGAACGACAGTTGTAAATATCAGAATGAGGCTCCTGTAAGAGCACTGCTAGGAGAGATTTTGTACCTCTCTGGATTCGCTCATCCCAAGATTCCACAAAAATATTTTTACTATTTTTCATTCAAGGGATAACTTCATGGGTAGCCGGTCCTTTTGAAAGGCGCGTTATGGGAGAGCAGACATGAACAATCTAAAGTAGATGCAGAAATATGCATACCACGAGTGTAATATTTATTAAGCTACTACATAATGCTATGTGGACAAGTTCCTATGATTTGCCAGAAAACCTTGGCACCTGCCTTTCCACATACGTTCTGTGATGGGTCGCCGCTCACTAGATGAGGTCTCTATGATACCGCCACGATAGGCAGCAGGTGGACAACACTAGTGAGCCACCGATTCCACCATATTTTGTGACACATAAAACAAAAGAAAGACTTAGAAAAGTGTCTACTGAATTAACGATGGAATAAAAAAAACAGTTTACAAAAATAAAGTATTAATTAATTAAATAATAAAAAAATACTCAGGCAAACACAGAAATGAAACAAAGATATATTAATACGATTATAAAATTTTATTTATAATTTTCCTCTCCAAACATCATTTCTTAAAATGAATTATATATTTACAAAATTAAAAATTAAGTTACTAAATAAGTATTTACAATATTTTTTTTATATCACAGCTCCTTTTGAAACGAATATAGTTTCATTTTTTTTTCAATTTATGAATTTTCATGATATTTATGTAAATGTGAAATTATAATTTATTTAATTATAATTATTACTTCGTTTATTTCTAAGTTTATAATATTATGCGAAGATGATCAAAGGTTGCTCATTAGTTTAATTGAATAAAGATAATTAATTGATTAATCAGTGTTCTGTACAGTGACTACTGGCAAGTACTATGTTAGATAATTAGTTCGATTTGTTTAATTATTTATCTCACGGTTCATTAATTAAATTGTGAAAACAAGTGAACATATAAACAATTATGAGTAATATGCAAGTTTTCAAACTTTGACATATTCTTTGATTTTAACAGTTTTTAGGTTAAGGCCTAAAACTAGAATAGTTTTCATTAAAAATGTGAGATAGCAATATATCATAGAACGATATCTCTTTTCCACAATGGCAGATTATTTCAAATCGAGAATATGTCAGTAGTCATTTTCGAAAGGCGAGTGAACAGCCAATTGGCAAGATTAAATGCTTTCATGAACTTATATGTAACTTAAAAATATAATTATATACATTTCGTTATAGAAATAACTACGTTTTAATGTATAAGTATTTATACATACTTAATTACATGACAGTAACTGAAGTTGTTATGACTTGAAAGAAGTTGTTCAAATTGAGTTAAATGTAATTTGGATTGACTTTGTAAAAGCATTTTAAATAATTTGTCAGGGTTCAACAAGGGTAACAACGGAAACCACGCTATAAAAAAGTTGTTATCCAAACGATTCGTTAATCTTTAGACAATTTTTACAGAAAAACCTCTGTAAAGTGAGTTCAACTCGCAAAAAATATAGGTCTAGGTCTCTTTTTACAAAATGTTGACCGCATTCTTTTTCTAAGTACTTCATTAATTCATTAGGTGAAAGAGAACAATTAATTTGGTTACACAACAGTTACTATTCGTCCTGATACACATCAAAAATCAATTGAAAGACAAACTTTACATATTCATGTAGTATTCACATTTAAAAGACTTCCAAATTGAGCAGTTTTTGTGTATTGAAGATTGATCCACCGGCCGACATCAACCCAAAATTCATCCAAAATTTTTCAAAATTCAAATTCAGCCTCAACCGCAGTCATTTCAACGAGTTACTTGAAACATACGCAGAATACTTAGCACCTATGTACATGTATTAGTAGAAGTCGAACTGCCCCCTCCCAAAGTACACATAGTCACTACACCACTTCCGAGCTTGGAGGTCGGTGGAGCAGCACGCCGGGTACGCCATCCTGGCTTTTGTGAGTTTAGCGCAGCGCTGGCACAGGTCTAGGAGTTCGTCCTGTAACAAGAGATATGGGATTATATTCAGTTGTTTTTTTATTTCTTTAGATCCACTAGATTAGATTAGGTCACGATTCTATGAATAGTGTCAAATTTAATCCAGTTGCTGTTAATTCATCGACATATTTTTGTAAATAGTAGAATTGGGGCCCAGTTAGTTAATGCCTCAACGCCGTTTTAGTGCTACTAGGTATTTTGATTTTGATATAGTTGATGGCGACTAAATTATGTCGGCTCACGAGTTTACTATATATACGAAGAATTTTTTTTTTAAATTAGGCTCATAATAAATCAATAAATAAAAATAATTCGCTTCTAAACATATTTTTACCATCCATTCGGTGAAGAATAACGGCGCAAGGAAAACAAGGAGAAATGGACTTAAAAGAATATGGTTTATGGAACCCCCAAAGACACAAGAATTACCATAGAGAATGAGTCGTAAAAAATACTATAACTAGGACAAAGACTTTACTTCTATAAAAATGCTGACTAAGCCAGTTTTAAATCTACTTTATCACCACATCACTATTATTTCAACAATTATAATGTTTATAATCTAATCTGTTTTGGGATAACACGTGATAGTTGTCAAAATTATAATGACGGTCTGAACTATACCCGGTTGATAGCTATAGTCACAGGTCATACAAGTATATAAGGGTCAAATGATCAGTTTATATTTTTTTGCGTTTTATTCAGAATTATTCGGAGATAAAAACGGATTCGATTTATAATTGGGTTACGATTTTAATTAGTTTTAATATTCTATAGAGTGATAATTTTCGTCTGAATAGTATAAAATTATAAAGACAATAGATTTTGTGAAAATTTGAAATAAGTTTGATATAAATGCTTTATTTGTTTGGTCTTTAGGATTGAACCTGCACTTTGAGTATACATCCATGCATATAACCGCAAGGCTACCACGATATTTATAGTTTAAATTAAGAGTTCCTGCTGAGTAGATAGTTTTGACTTGATCGATCATAAGTTAAACTGACTTGATACGGTCAGTCCGGGCATGGGTGACCATCTGTATCACAACGAGTTCCCCCGTGTTTTAAAAGGCACGTTAAATTGTGGATCAAGGTTATTATTTCCACATTTTTGACAGTCGTTACCGGTACTCAGAAACTAGAAAGCCTGACAACCAGTCTGACTAAGGGGTATCGTGTTGCCCAGGTAAAACACTGATATCTAGGATGACTTACGTCTGTGTGACATTCAGCTGACTCAGTGAAGACCCCGCTGCCGGGCGCCAGCCACGGAGGTCGCGCGTTCGATTCCCGGACGAGCATCGCCAGGCACACCAACACAAGGATGCAAGCTATCGTGTTCTTCTGTGGACAAAAGAAAATGAAAACGATTATTTTTTAATTACAAAAAACTATTTTAAAATGTAAGGAATATTTTTTTAGGCGGTAACTCTCTTTGAAGTAACTTTGGTTAATTAAGAAAAGTTTCAAAAGCCGAAGTGAAACATCGTAAGTTTTTTGTTGGTATCTATTATTATTAAAGCTTTTTGCGTAAAACGAAGTAAATAATACCTACTGACGATAATGGATAAAAGTTAAAGTTAAAATCAAAAATAATTCCCATTTAAAATTATCAAAAAAAAATTAACGAAGTACAACATAGCGCCGGAAACAGGTACATCTCTATAGCTTTATGCAAATGACCTTTCACCCAAACCCAACCATGATAACCCATAAAGTAGGAACCACTCTATTTTGTAACCAAACAATAAGTTTATCTTAAACAATAATTTATTATAATCACTAATTATTATCAATAAATAAACAATAATAATTACGATAAAAAGCTACTTAGAAAATAGGCCATGTTTGTTTCGTTAAAATAGGTTAGCACAGTAAGCTGACAACGTGAGTGTTTGTGTACCGGCCTTGGGACGTACCAGGGTGAAATCAGGTCAAGAAAATAACATTTTATAACAATGAAATACTCTTAAAGGAATAAGGGTTAAAATACACTAAAATACTTTCTGTCGAAGTACCTGCAACTCGCATCACTCCGAACTAATTCGACACGCGTCTTGTGTGCTCATTAATTCGCGCACGCTCAAGTGTAACTGCGCCTTTATATTCATAGTAAATAAGATAACGATCAAAACATCGGAGTAGTACTATTGTAACCTAATTGTGAGTACTTCTCAATGTAAACAAACTTTCGATAAGGGCTTTTTTCCATACTAAACGGCACTATTCAATGCTTGTACCACGACATTAATCGGTATTCTCGTCGATGTGTGAGCGGGAGAGTGCTCTACAATCGGATAGCTTTGTCTCGTTTACACAATGGAAGGAGGTCGCTTTAGGCGTATCATAGTAGGTCATCTGAGATGTAACCCAGTTTTGTGGGTAGTTAAGGTATATATTGTTTTGTTCGACTTTGGTTCGTGACAAGGAAAATGTCATTAGATACTTGAATCCAACATGGATGTGCCCATTGCTAATTAGGACGATAATTAAAGATGTTTTGTTTCACATTGACGTGGTGATTAAGTATTCAAAAAGGCAACAATAATAATTATGCAAATATTATAAAAAAGAACGACTGATTTATTTTACAGATATTTTTATTTCATGTCTATATTTGTTTTACATTTGGTTTTTGGTCGGATTTTATTTTTTACCTTTTTTTATAAAACTTTAAGACTGTTTAATTTTTTTTTTGAAATACCTAAAGCAATGGATTATAAACAAGCGGCTGTTAACGCATAATTGTTGTAATTTCATTACTTCTTGCTCCAATTAATGATTTAGATTTTATTGGAATAAAAATAGTTGTTTTTTAACCAGAAGCTTAGGCAAGGGAACGAGCGTAGAGCGGTATACTTAGTAAATATTAGGTTGACACATCCCTTTGCGCTTCGACCGTCAGCATGGCCGAATAAAAAAAATATTATGTTCAGGATATATTTTTTTAAGTTTCAATTTTGAGTTTTTTATTTCAATTTACCTAAAAACCCTGTAGTAAGTTATTTCGAAGGCTACATGTTTTATTTCATAATCTTTTCTCCGTTAATTATTTACATAGACGAAATATACAAATACAATTTTATTAACTGATATTTAAAATAATGATAACACAATCTAATAACTCGGAAGAGAAAAAAAAATAGATAAGGTTTCTTAACTATCAAGAATTTTATACAAAGTTCCTGATACTACTTGTTCATTATTTTGAACCTTAGCAGTTTGTAATAAGGTTTATAATAGCTTGTGTGAAACCTGCCACGCCTCCCTGCCGTGTTAAAAACCTAATTGTCTTGTTTTGCGATTGTTTCTGTTTATTTTATGATGATAGGTTAATTATAATAATATTTTTAGGGTTCCATATTAGAAGGGTATTAAACGGTACCTTATTACTTAAGCAACGATGTCTGTTCGTCAGTATATTCGCCTGTCGCCAGACTGTATCTCATGAATTGAAGCCAACTGCAGGATAGCTGAATGGACCAGTTCACAACGCCAAGCCCGCGACGTGTCGTGGGTTTGATCCTTGCGTAGGACAAGCATTTGTGTGGATGATATTATACATGTGACCAGGTAATATTAAGAGTCATTACTAAAATATGACGATTATTTTTTTCTAATTTCTCTAGAATCTAATTTTCTTTCTTAGGGAAAATTCTCTGAAAAACTACTCTTCTAAAAAGACACGATATTAAAACCTTAATTTGTATTGTTTTTTGTTTGACCTTTAAATCCAACAGAATATACTACCTCAAATTAGTGCAGTAGTTTAAAATGAACTTTATAGCAAAAGCAATAGAGACCATTTTCGCTAATCATTCCTAAAGCTAAGCTTCTAGAGGTCAATTATCAAATGATAAACTTATTAAAACCAAAGTTTATTACACCAAGACACAAACAAACATATATATGTATGTTTTTTACCTTTAATTAGTAAATTATTTGCAAGAAATGATAAATAATGTCATCTGAGTGACCCGGGTAATCAAATTATAATTGAGTTTGCTGACAAACTGTGTTATTTATTTTTTAACTGAATATCAATACCTATTAAAATACGTCGTAGAAAATGAATCCGGTCAATTACGAGTCGATTTGATGTAGCAGGTTCCGTATACAAAATAACCACTTATGAAAGGCCTTTTAAAATTGGGCTGATTATTAAAAAAAATGTTTTATACACAGACGAACAAAAAAATGTTTGTTCGTATGAAATAATAAATGTACCTATTAAATAAATTTTTCGTTCATCATAATCGGCCTAGCCTTTTCCCAACTATGTTGGGGTCGGCTACCAGTCTAACCGGTTTCAGCTAAGTACGAGTGTTTTACAAGGAGCGACTACCTATCTGACCTCCTCAACCCAGTTACCTGGGCAACACGATGCCCCTTGGTAAGACTGGTTGTCAGACTTTTCAAGCTTCTGACTACCTGTAACGACTGTCAAAGATGTAGGAATAACAGCCAAATTTTTCGGTATCGTTATCAATAAGATCTCTTTGCCTTCGTCATATAGATAATTGACTGAAATGAAACAACTGGATTATTTTAAGCCTCTCCCTATTACACTTTCTAACTACTGCCAATTCAAAAGGTTATTGCCATAAAAGCTGTTGAAATTTCCTAAACATTTGATTACTCATATAATTCTGGAACACAAAATGGCCTTTACCCAGATATAAGACCATTACAATCAATTTTACCTAATTACCTTATCAGCTGCATATTTAATATTAAAATTCTTGTTAATTGATATTTGCGTATCAATTGCGTCAACAACCTTGAACGGGAGGCAGTATCACCCACCGATAAGGAACTGTCGCGAGGCTAAATAACGAAATACAATAAAATTCGTTAAACGTGTCGTTAGTAATAAGATAACGGCCGTTACTTATCAGTAACGAATTCTTGCGTTGTCGTTATACGACATTTTTGCGATAAAGCCTTCTGTGGAAAGTTTATGGCGGATATAATGTTCTAGATTGTCTGCATTATTTTTCAGTTTTATATTTTTTCTGATTTGGTAAACTTCATGAACAGAACACCGTCTCTTGCTACCGTACTGCGTCATAAGATAGGCAGTGTGTTATCTCATAATGAGTTCATGATTATTTTGAGTTCATACTGAAATTCGCCAGGACTCTTGAAGTGATAACTTTTTGGGCCCTCCCAACGGCCAGAAGTCAGGATTTTCTTCCCTTTGTCTAACAAATATAGCAGCAGCAGATAAGCTCTTTTCTCGCTTTAACACATAATAATATTCTTAAAATTGAAAGTCTTAAGTTTTCATAGCTCCAACAATATCAATATGAATTATTATTTTATCAACTTAGATTCGTTTCAGTTACAAATCTGCCGAGCGTTCCGAAACGCACATGTCTTTTGTCTTATGAACAAGAGCCTTATCATCGAGAACTCTTTAAATAATAAATTCTTTTTCTTTATTAAATGATGTAACGGTTTACTCATGATTAAGGACTCCGGTTGGGTCCGAAACTAGTCGGGCTACCCCGATAAACACGCGTGAGTAAACCGTTACATCATTTAATAATGAATCAGTCTCACGATTGTTATTATAAAAAAAATCTTTTTCTTTTTTACTTATTTAATAAAAATACGAGTCCCGCTG
Source organism: Trichoplusia ni (assembly GCF_003590095.1). NCBI lineage: Eukaryota > Metazoa > Arthropoda > Insecta > Lepidoptera > Noctuidae > Trichoplusia > Trichoplusia ni. The sequence continues at coordinate 650,394 of NC_039501.1, forward strand.
TTCTTGCGTTATCACAAACATACAAGTCACATGCACAGAGACACCCAGACTCAGAACAAGCATTCGTGGTTCACACAAATTCTTGTCCTGAGCTCGCGACACTACACGCATAAGGTTTGGCGTGGTGACCTCAACCACTCGGCTATCCGTGAACCTCACCATTTTACACTCTTCACAACCAGTTTAACATTGTATGTTTAATTCAGAATATTCTTACTAATTAGCCAGATAGCAGCTTGAACCTAGATAGCATTATCATGAATATTTCAGTGAGAACTCTTCAGTTCCGGTGTAAGGTCTCGACGACCACGTGTACTGATAATATTTATGGATCATGGATCAGGTTATTCTGAGCATCCATTGAGACAATTCTTTAAAGATGATTTTAAATACTGAAGTGAAATCTGAAAAGTAGTTCTATTGTAGATATTGACTAACCGACATGTTAGCCCGCTGTGTTAGAATATAACGCACTGATCTCATAGCCTTGCAGTTTGGTCTATAGATTTGTATGCGATAGTTGCAGGTTCGATCCCAACTCGGGCGAATACCAATGTGACTTGATCAAAGTTAAATGTACTTTCTTAATTATTTTAAGGCACTACTGACATTAAAAGATTTCATCACTAGGTAACCTGGATTAAAAATATTCGAATCTGAAGTACTCATTGATAGTGAGGAAGCGTGGTGATGAATGCTTTTTTGGGAAGAGGCCTATGCCTAGCAGTGGGAGGTATAGGCTGGTATTATTATTGTGCTACATACTTTAATACGGAGCAGGCCGAATTCAATACGCAGGCCAGAATTACTTGAGCGGCTGAGAAAAGATTATAACTTACGTCGATCAAAAGTATTTAAAGAGATTAAAAAAAAAGCTAATAACATAAGTAAAGAGTCCGTTTGAAGTTTGAACGCCTGACTGTACAAAAGCAGAGAGTCCTTAGAAAAATTATTCCAAGTAAGTATTGGATAGTCAATTCATAGTGGAAGGCTATGTAATAGTCTAGAACTTGTCAAAGAACACCCGCCGCTAGACTGCCTACGAAGTTAGTAGGTTCCAAACTTAAAACGAAATAAGCTCGTGAAATTAACTCGTATTTTGAACATGTGTAATTAAAAATATAAAAAACAAGCAGTAAAAACGTAATAAAATAAAAAGTGTATATTTGAGATTGGATGATGCAAATTATCGTAAAAAGACTCTTTAACAATCGGTCCACTCCTGCGCATCCACCCAGGCCCCGCCCCCCGCCCACTGCGACACCACGTGCCGGGTCAGAGATCACCCTCAATCACAGGTTACTTACATTCCTCAGCTCTGACTCATACGCACACTGTAAGAATAATAAAATAACGACTTTGGTCTAGACAACCTAACAAGTTGACTAGAGAGAGTTTGATTCGAAGAATTGAAAAACCTATTCTTTTTGAAGAAGAATAAAAATATAAATGTAAAGCAAGAACTTTTTTTCGCGGATTAAAATTTGCAGATGAAAATATTTCTGTCTGTCTGTCTCATTTTCACGCCAAAACTACTGAGGCGATAGAAATGAAATTTGGTGCATAGATAGTCTAGAGCCTAGATTTAATTTAAACCAAAGACCTTGCGGACAGAGCCGAGGGCAACAGCTAGTGTTTCATAATTATAATACGAAGATTAATACTCGTAAGGTTTTTTTACAAAGTTCCGCGATTTTTCAAATTTGGTAATTTAATGTGACTTCAAAAAGAATTTTGGATTTGCATGCATTGCATGCAAATATCAAAGGATTTCAGACATTATTTTTCTAACCGACTCCCAATTTTATCACCACAATCCACTTTCAGGTGGTCTCTAAAAATAGGAGATATTTTGGAACAAAAGCCATTTTTTAGTAAGATTTAAAACTGATGAAAAACACAAAAACCGATCAAGAGATTCCAGCACAAATTTATTATTATTACAACTTGATTTTACAGAAAAACATATTCTGAAAGATATTATTTTTTTAGCAATCACGGTTCAGAAGATAAAATCTGGTAACAGAGAGACGGTTAGGCAGTAGAGCTTCAGTATAATAGGGCTACCTTTTGAACCTTTGGGTACGACACACTAAACACTTGAACTTTACATTGCTACGACTTACAATTAACATTGACAATTCTAAATGAACATTTAAAACAAACAATATTTTGTGTGACCGAAGATTGACGAACTAACGACCTAGTCTAGCTAAAACTAACGCGTCATTTCAAAGTTATAAACAGTTCAAAAATAAGTTTATCTCCGTTATTATAAAAACAATAATATAGCTATGGACACGGATCTTTTAAAGAATGGTAAAATTGTCCAGAATAACATAAGTTTTGCCTTAATTTACGAACACAAGTTAATATACCATATCCAAGATTATAGATGCAGAATGTTTGCAACCCTTGCTTAACAATGATCTTGGAACGATATTCTTTCTAAAAAGAAGCTTTTTATCTTTCCAATTATTAACTTCTTTGTGACAAACATTAACCGTTAATTAGCACACTCTGGAAAAAATCGCCGGTCTGTAGGTTTCCCGACGTTTTCCTTCACTTAAGCAAACGAAATGAGTTTTTGAAAATACATTATTGCGTCGTGGAATTCTATACTTAAGCAATTTTGAAACGTCTTTCAATTCAATATTTTCTCTATCAAACAACACAAAACAACACCTTTTGTTTCAATTACAAATTGCCTTTTGTAAAATCACTTTTCATTACAAAAGCAAATAAAACTAAGAATGTAGCTACTACCATACATTCTAACTAGAAAAACATCGATTATTAACAAGACAAAGTCTCGAAAACAAAAGAAAACCCCAATTACAATATCAGACAAATGCGAGACGAAAACAATTTTGTTTTGGTTGTGATAACATGACGGACTAGCTTGGCAACCGGCGACAATCACTTAGAACCAGCGTGGACGTGTAGGTTTATAAACTGTTATTAATAACATACAGGTAATTTAAAAACAAATAATTTAGGGAATAATGTTATTTTATTATTTTCGTCCGTAGTAAGAAATTAATCACAACATTCAAGTCACATGCACAAAGATACGCAGACTCAAAACAAGCATTTTGAGTGTCATAAATGTTTGTACAACGCGGGGATCGAATCTGCGACACGTCGCTCAGGGGTTTGAGAGAACTTTTACCACTCGGGTATCCTTGCAGTCAAAACTATTGATCCTTTGCATTGAAACTTATGACTAAAATTCAATCTATGAAATATTTTTAAAAGGGTTAACCACTTGTCACATGTTTACAACGTTCTTTTTAAAATTGGTAGTGTTTTGCAATTGGACTTTTATTGATGATAAGTTTTTTCAACACGCGATAAAAAAAAACTAATTGAAAGTATTTTATATGTGTTTACATTAAATTAAAGTAAGTTTTTAAATGTTTACGTGTTTACTATTTATTTATTAATGTTTAATTTTTATTACTGACAAATAGCTTTTGAGCCTTAAACCTTCTTTTTTAATGCGAAAATAAATCTTTGTGAACGTAGATTGTAATGGAATAGATTTAGATTTTAGACATTGCTAAAAATCAATGTTACTAGAACTAAAACAAAATTGATTTAACATCCACGTGCATAGTAAACAAAACATAAATAAATAACAAACAAAACAAGAAAATAAAATAAAAAATATAAATAAAAAACACAACTCACCGCCATAACTTTAGCGAACATTATTCCAAATAATAAAATAAATCACAAACACAAATCCTTGACGCAAAAGAAAATTAAAAGCAAAATTACGAAACGCAAAAAAAAATCGTAATATTAAAAAAAAAACGCGTTCACTTGCGTTAGTCAGCAAGACTTAGTGTAAAATGATAGGAGACGCGTTGGTTCCGATCGTAATATACTTATATCTGTGAGACTTATATATAATATGTAAGAACATGTAGATTGCGTGCCACAATAGTGATAAAGATAATTGATTTTAGGGGCCCTCGGACGAATGATAAAACGGTGCGTTATCATAATTATTGTACTATCAAGATTGTTTCGTCATTTTTATCACATTTTTGTTTCGTAGCAATTTATTTTGGTAGGTAAGGAACGAGATGTTTCGATTGATTTTATCTGTTTTTTTTTTAAGCCGTAGACGTCTTTGTCATTAATTGGTTGGTGATTATGGGTGGTACCTAATTGAAATATATAAATGGTTGACGTATGAATCAAATAAGAATTAACTTTTTTTTAATATTAATCTTTTCCTACTATAGGTAATAATATTTTGAATTAGTTTTTTTTTATGTAAATAAAAGGTATTCTGTTGAACACAATTGCTTTGCTGGTAGAAAATTCTTATAAAATAAGTAGAATCTTTTTAATTTTTTTTTGTTATGTTGAGCTTTTTTACGTATAGAACAAAAGAAATCTTATATAAAAAATTAAGAAATCTTTTTTTATATTTTATTCTTTATTAAAGGAAGAATGAACTTAGAAAACTTACGTTTTTAATCAGGTACTTTTCTTTTTTTCTCTACAAAAAATAAAAAATATTCTTAACCAAGAACACAACAATAATCAGCCCAGCAAAAAGCTCATTTAAATTTGGTATTCAAAACCATGTAACGAAAACGTAATTATTTTCAATTAATTTTGAAATGAGTCATACATGTATCAATTAAATTGGCACTAATTATATTTTGTCTTTACTTATCAGATGTGCCCCATGAGTAAATATTACGTAATCCAATAATATGCAGGTGTTCAGATAGTCCAGTGTCACATGTTTAGTGAAGGATTGTCATACGGTTTGAGCAATTTGCGTGATGGATTGGTATCACATGCCTCAATTTGAGCCATTCGGACATTTAAATTGAACCACTTGACAAATTTTCCTATGTTTTTTTATCCATTCTTCCACCCCGTTGGGATTGCTTTTGCTTAACAAAAGCGGGATTGGTCGAAAAAGTATATCGGTAACCGAATAATTTATATCAGAAAATATTTGTGAGTGTATTCCATCCAAGATTCAATAGTGTCGATTAAGATTCTGAAAATTGAAAACACACAAGGCCCTTACCGGGTAGTCGAGTGGTCACCTCGCCAAACCCACAGTGAGCTACGCACTGCAAGTTTGATGCAGCACAAGTATTTATTTTATCAACGAATGCTTGTTCTGAGGTTGAGTGAGGTGTATTTATGCATATGGAAATCGTAAATTAAATGAATTTTCAAATGTGTTATTTCGTCTGTATGCACCTTGCCTCATTCCAACTTCTTTTTATTATAAAAACGACTCCCGCTCCAAGGAATTTTAGTTTTTAGTTTTCCCTTAGTTTAACTACTTTCTATTGGCACCAAATGGCGGAGGATCATTTAGAACTCATTTAGAATTCATCAAGATAGAACCGACGCAAAAAGGCACCGTTTGACCTGTCTGTCTGTCCGTATCTATCTCTGTAGCATCGTAGCTTCCGAAGGGCTCGAGTGATTTCAATTAAATTGGTTTGGATGAAACTTAAAATTATTTGCGAGTGTTCTTAAATATACGTGTGAGAAAAATCGCTCGAGCAAATTCGAGTTTAAAGTTGTGGAGGTGAAAATTTTAAAGTGTCTATTTTTTTTTAATGATGAGCTAAGAACAGAACTATGCGTGACCTCCAAAGTAATCTCTACATGTGTTACCTGACAACATTAATTTATTAGCCAAAGTCCGCGACACATGACTGTCGATAATTACTTTCTACTAATTAATAAACTGCGTATGAATCATCCGAATCAGAGTATGACATTGATTGGGTAGACAGATAGTCTTATCTTACTAATATAAATGTTTCTTTAGCAAATCCTTTTCAACGTTCTATATTTAAGGGATAGTTTAATAACATAATTCTATTACTGAGGCTTCGCTGACAAAACAGACAGATTGTTTTCAATAAGTTATTTCTTTAGAGTAAGTTCATTTTAAAAAGGAATCAGTCATCAGTTCATCCGTTGTTTGTTTCACAAATATTCTGATCACATGCACAAAGACTCGCAGACCCAGAACTAGCATTCGTGGATCGCACAAGCTTTTGCAACGCGGGAATCTAACCAACGACACGTCGCGCAAATTGACCTTAACCACTAAGCTATCCGTGCACAAATTCCAATCAGAAAAGCGTTACTTAAAACAAAGCCGGCATCATTTAAATAGTCTAACTGCCTTGTATAGTTAGTCTAACTAGAGTAGTAATCTATTTATTAGTCTAACTGTTACAAATAGTTATCTATAAACTTCCGCAGTCTTCGTGAACTGTCGCGGTGAGTTCTTAACGTTATCAAAGAGGTCCAAAGTCTAACTGTCTATGATGTGAATGAATAATCTTTTATCTATGATAGTATAGACTGACATTGACGCAGCCCAAAATGTTACAGTTGTAATCTTTTACGCCGTTAGTTTTAAGTAAATAACCGGTTAAGTGTGAGTTGGACTCGTAATACTGGGTTCTGCACAATTATTAAAGAAAAACAAATTATTTGGGTGACAAATAAATTGGGATCCACTTCTTTTTTGTCACACTGTCTAGCTGTCACAATTCATGAGGTAATAATGATGTTTTCACCTAATTAAATAAATGTCATAACAAATGTCATATTTCATAATAAACTAATAAATAATCGTCACCAAAAAGTCTGTAAATAAATATATTATGTTTGTTGCTATCACTTATTAAATGTACCAAAAATTATATCTACTTTTTGTTTCCGAGCTAATCATGAAATTGTAATAAGGGCTCATTCACACGAGAACAAAAATATAATTTATACACCAAACATTTTCTGATGGTTGACGTTGCATGTTGCAAGGTTTAGAGGCGAGGGTGGCTGTCCTTACGAATTCCCCCATCATCATCGTCAGCCCATATTCGTCCACTGCTGGACATCAGCCTCCCCGATTCACATTTCCCCGTCTTAACAAAAACAATAGTGGGGTATGATGAAACCAGTCCAGTTTGTCTAGATTTTTATACTTAAAAAATATTTCTCCTGTGTCTTTAAAGTGCATGATATAAAAACAAAGATTTCATCAAGCAATTCAGTAAATTCTCGAGAAGCAAATTCTCTATGCAAAAGTGTCATCAATGGATAAGGATGCAAAGGATCTGAATACTAGTAATTAAAACATGATCGAGATCTACCTAAAGAAGTAAAATATTTTATGCAATAAAAATCACGCAAGTCGACAAAAATATGAACACACCCTAGACTACTAAACAAGCTGGTAAACATATAAATACATCCGATCCAAAATAATATGTACTAACATATTACATCACACGAACATACACTTTTCATCATTCGCGATAACATGAGATAAAGCGAGCGAAGTCGAATGATAGTGCTATGTTCAGGTTCTGCCCTCGTGCTGTGAGCTGACAAGATATCATCGTATCACTTTGTCACTACCTAAGCGGAGGCGGGGCGGGTTACATGTATTTTAATTAATAAGGTAAAAATAAAACATTTACTATCAGTGTTTTTTTTTATGTAAATATAGAATAAGATTGTATTTTTTTATGTAGAGTTGATATTTTTGACAGGTGTGAATGGATTTATATTTTACTTAATTGACAGCATGTGTGTAGGTTTATAGTCAGAGACTCAGTCTTTGCACGCATAACGTGTCAAGTACAATTCTAACTGATTTTTAGATATGTATCTGGTACTCTATTTGAATTAAACGGTCTGTCTTTTAGTAATTTCCGACTTTCACTGACAAAACCCACCCATGTTCTTTCTGGCTTTTCGTGTACTGGTGCTGCAGTAATCCTTTCGAATCCTTTCAGACAATCCCGCTGCCCAGGCAGGCATCAGCCCTAATGGGCTCTACAGAGCCAGCTATCCAGCTTGCTGACAACTCTTTAAGTAACACTTTTAATTTGAATGCGCCGTTCAGCACCTGTCTGGTCTTGGGTGAGCAACCACTGGCCATCCGCAGCTCCGCGCCTTGGGTGGTTGAGAGTCATCACATGCCTGATGTCTTCCACAGTGGCTGGGCCATTGTGCAGCTAGATCCCTGACCACTATGAGATTAAATCGACATCTTTTTCTCAGGGTATTCTGACAGGAACAGGTTCACTCATATAAAAGGATTGAAAGATGAACATGCAAAATAAATGATTTCATTTCTAGGCAATAAAATATCACATTTACGTCAACATATACACCCAATACAAGACGTAAGCTGAAACACACATGTTACCACGACCTAAACATTCATACATCTGTGGATATAAATTGTCAGCAACGCATTGCGTGAATGAAGAGGCTCGGCGAGTGGGCCGCATGATAAATATATCGCCTTAATCTAAAGCAGGATCAGTGAATTATCTGAAATGCCCTGATAGGCCTTGTATTGCCCTATATTAAGTTTCTAAGCAATTTACGTTTTGTATATTTTTGCTGCGCAGTGTTTTTGCTCTCTCACTCTTGTTCTCAGAGCTTTACTATTAACTGAATTTTACTGGTCCATAGCCTAATTAGCGATGACGACCACTAGTTTAGTATTCATTTCGCACGGATAAAAATAATGTTCTCTTCTAATCTGCTCTACACACTTACTTGACACACCAAGCTTATGGTTCAGCTCTAATCACTGGATACAAAATCTAATTATTTTTTTAAGCTAAAGAACGCATCCCGTATCGTTCACCTTCAACGCTTCGTAATTGTTCTAGATGTGGAGAAAAACCCTGGCACCAAACTCTACACCACAGTAATTTTATATGTTGCTTAGCAGACTCCCAAAAGCGATTGCATTCAGTGCTTAGTGTGGACAATGTGGTGGATACTTAGTACGGTGAAGAAGCCTAAATTTCGCTTAGGGTTTCCCTTCTTCTAAGGGTAGTCAGAGAGAATTTCGACTCCAGCAATATCGAAAAATGGCATATAAAGGCGATGATAACGTATTTAACCGTATAAAGGAAATTGATTCGTGGTTTATAAAACTTTCATGTCTGAACAAATAAGGAAGAACATTGATTACATGTCTAGACGTTCCTTACCGTTTGATTTCAAAATAGATAATCCATTAAAAATTGAATCGTCATTTGCAAAAGATAAAATTATTGGCTTTACAGATAGCCGAGTGGCTAAGTTTCCCTAGGAAAACCCACTAAGCGCGATGTGTAGAGATCAAGATACCTGTAGAACAAGCGTTTGTGTGATCTACGATTGCTTGTTCTGAGTCTGGGTGTCTTTGTGCATGTGACTTGAATGTTTGTGAAACCCCTCGCGACACAAGGATGAAAATCCTTAATGCGGGAGTCGTTTTTCTAATTAATAGTCATACCAAAGTTGTATTTTGCCAGCCAAAAAAAAACAAGAGACTGTGCTCTGTGCTGTAATCAAGGACTCATTAAGAGTTACATAACTTTACCTAATTTGTGTAGAGTATGTTATAATAATAACACAGATATTGCAAATAAATCGATTTTACCTTGAAAATACGTGAAATGGTCTTAATCTTTCAATTAAATAGGTACATCATTTAATTACGCGAAAAAAGTGGTTATTACGAAATTCAGTCTTATGTCTTTACAATAAGATCGATTTTCCTTTAAAACCAGCTACTGACGTGTGGTCTTTGTATCACAGATGGTTATCTTATTATCCTAATCCTATTATTCGATGATTTATCACGAAATATGATTATAGATTAGTTTTTATTAGTAATAATCCCGTATTCAGTATTTTTTGATATGTATTCTAGGTAATTAGCACGTTGTACGCTGTGTGAACGACTCCCACATTAAGGAATTGAATCCTTGTGTGGTTTTCAGAAACGTTAAAATCACATGCAGAAAGACACCCAGACTCAGAATAAGCATTCGTGGGTCACATAATAATATACGTTTGCTCTACGAAGAAAATAGTAGGTTAGGTTAGGTTTCCTCAAAAGGCCAGTCCAAAGAAATACCGTGCAAACTCAGGGGTGAGTTTGTTTCGACATTTCTTTCTCAGGGTAGTCAGAAAGGAAATGTCAACACCTGCGTTTTCAAAAAAAGACATAAAAGTGTTGATATATCCAGCTGCAGAATAAATTATTTCATTCCATTTGGCGTTGTGATTTGCAATGGGTGACCATCTTTGTCATAACTTGTTCCTCCGTGCTTCGGAAGGCACGTTAAATTGTGGGTCTCGGCTGTTATTCCTACATCTTTGACAGTCGTTACAGATAGTCAGAAGCTGAAAAAGTCTGACAGCCAGTCTAACCAAGGGGTCCCGTGTTGCCCAGGTAACTGGGTTGAGGAGGTCAGATAGGCAGTCGCTCCTGGTAAAACACTGGTACTTAGCTGAAACCGGTTGGACTGGTAGCCGACCCCAACATAGTTGGGAAAAGGCTAGGCCAATGATGATGGAAGTAGAGTATAGCTTTGTTTGCTACGGGTTTCAAGACAGTTAATTGTTACCATTGGGACACACCGGACTTAAATGATACGGTGAATTTCATTGTAGTTCCTGTCTTACAGGACTGGCAATGATAGGCGGCATCTGTGGTGGGTAATTCCAAATCCAATGATTTTTGATAGCGTTTATTTAAATATCGGAAGCTATATTTTGGTTTTCCGCCTAGTCTACAGATAGACTGATAATGGTTAAGACGACAATAATAACACGATAATGCTTGTGTAATCAAGATTATTGTTATAATAATTTATGGTACCAATTGCAACGTTACAGGATCTGGTGACGTCAATTAAACATTTTGAGCGTTAAGGAATTTTCCATTTTTTTTTACCCGGAAGTATTTCTAAAATTGACTCTGAATTCTTAGAGGCTGAAACATGTCTTCGGTTGTCAAATTAATTACTAACCGTAAAACCTCTTATAAACAATCATCGACTTGGTTTGAGATTTTGACAGTTGGGCTAAACATTGCTCAATGGCCAATGTTGGGACGAAGGAAATTCGGTCTGGAAGACGAAATTAAGAATCCATGTATAAAACTCTAGGACTCAAATGAAGAAAGCTTAAATGTAAAAATCATTATGAAACCTTTTCGCGGAGAAGCTACTGTATTATTGCAATGAAAAAAAGTCTTGCACTAAACCTTCCATTTATGGTGATGCCCGTTTTAGTATAATATAGAGCAACAGATGGTTTTTATGTAGATAATTCGCATATTTCCGTGGGTTTTTTGACTGAAAACACAATAGCTTTAATTATATCAGTATCCGGTAGGTAAACAATTAATCAGTACTTTACAACCGCTGTATGCTGCCTAGTTTTCCGTACTAACTACCTACAGATGAATGGCAACACCAAAATAAAAAATCGGATGATTTCTTTATCCAAAGTCCTCATTCAAGGTTGCAAAACAAGTCCATTTTGAATTGATTTTAAGCAAATTAGGCAATTAGCTAATTTTATTAAAAAATCAAAAATTTTCATCCAAGACTGTGGCTCAGCTAAATGTGTCATCTGGGTATATTTGATGAAAAATTATAGCTCTGTTGTTGAAATTTTAACAAACGTCGGTCTAGTTCTAGAAATATGAAAATCAAGCAATGGACGGTTTGGCATGCCTTAAAAATGAAGGGTGTCCATTCTCTTTCAGAAATGTTTTTCCTTTGGCTTTTGTTCGTCTCGCGGGTGACCAATTCTTTTCACAAGATTTTGCTAACCGATTTCTGTACCCTAATATGTTTTTATCATTTTCCACATTTGAATACTGTTACATATCAATTCATTATCGCCCACCCTACATTCCAGTAAAGATTACTCATTAAACTGACAACACGTGTCACAACATTCAATCCTAATCTTTGTGAAACGACGATCAATGCATGGAAATATAATCAGCCTTTGTACCTTAACAGAGTGATTCACCAATGCGCGAGGAACTGAGTTTCCAACCGCTGTTGAAAAAATATATATGCTTCGAGTCTATAGGTTTGCATCGTCATGGGTAAAGGATATGTCTGAGTTTAAAAAGCACATATATTTACTACATAATATACAATTTTTTCCTTATTGCTATTTTTCTCATTTTCAAGGTGCTACTTACTACTAGCACCTTACATGGCTCAGGTGTCTACACACCGGAGCTTTAAGACTGAAAGTTGATCAGGCATGCCTTAAAAAGACAGAAGGTTTTAACTTACATAATACAGGATGTTAGTCTTATCGCCTCAACTGAACAAACAGTGTTTGTAATTTCAGGCTACCTACAGATGTATCACGCCACCGCGATAGCAGATCGGACGATTTCCAAAGTCCCAATTTGAAGGCCAATGAAAATTATGATTTTGCTTATCGTGTAATATTTTCAGCTTTCACGAAAATCAATTTTGTTGCTAACCTCTATTTTTTTTATTTCCTATAAATTTTCCGTCGGCATTATTTGATTTTTTACGTCTCTTTTTCTAATCTTTTGGAGGTTTTCTACTTCTAAAAATATTAATTAATTATTTACATTCACTGACGACTAATAGGCTTCGCCGTATGATAGGTAGATATTCTACTTTTTCCATTCGTCACTAAATGTGTCTTGTCATATTCAATACCTACGTTTTGTTGTATTTCATGCTGATTACTCCATCAATCAAATTATCAATTATATATCTCCATATACCTACCATCGGTTGCTGACTGTTTCGGTGAATTTACAGATAATCAAATACAATATTATGCTTAATCATCCTATATCCATAGCAAAGTTTTTTTTTAGATCGATGGAAATTTTCCGTCATCATTTGTTAGCTACATTCGTTTACAAGCTTAGGAAAGTACCAGAACCAGCTGAGCTTTGGTCACTAGTACTTACTTGTTTGCTATTTGCTTTTCGAAAATTTCAGAATGTTTACCTGTTAAAACTAAAAAAAAAAAATGTGGTTTTCTTACTATCCACAATGTCCAGCAAGTCTAACAAAATATAAAATATTCACGAAAATTATAAAAATGGAGTACTATTCCAGATTTAGTGTCCAATACAAAAATGTCTCATACATACATTATTTTTTTTAACACTAGGCGAGTGGTTCCCTTCACACGCAGTACCCACAGAGCGCGACGTGTCGCATGTTCGATCCCTGTGCGGGACAAGCGAAATGTAATCAATGTGTCTTGAGTCTGGAAGCATGGGATTTAAATTTTGGTGAAACCCCGCGACACATGAATTAAATTCCTCAATGCGAGAGAGGTTTTTTTAAGAAAAAACCTGAGAGGTTTTGCAGTAGGTACACACCTTTTTATGAATACGTGTTTTAGGTATAATTTAGTATTGACCTTCAGATCGGGACTTTGGAAATCTTCCGATCTGCTATCTGGATGGCGCGATGGCATGACAAATGTTTAGGTAAACTGTAGTTATGTAAACACGCTGTTTATTCGACTGATAAGGGAAACATCCTATATTGCATAAGCATTTTCGTTAAAATTAAAAATTTGTTACATTTTGTTGTTTTTTGTAAATTTCGTAATTGATACAGCTAGGGATATTAGTTTAAACGAAAAAGGACCAACACAGTGTCTGCGGGATCTGTCTCGCTTTTTTGTAGTCAGTTGGTTTACACGCAACCTGTGACTAATACACTGGACAATTTAAAAAAGCGGATAACCGTGCTTTCGACTTAGTCAAGGATGGTACTAGGGTGTTTTAGGTAAGTGTAATATTCACGGTCACCGTTTCGCGAGTTTAAGACTAACTCCAAGAAAACAAAGATAATTACTTTTAACTAGATTTTGTCTCACTTACGTAAAGATGAGAACTTTTTTTATTTTAATTATCTTATTAAGAGAACAGTGATAATACGTTAGACTTCAAATTTAAAAATTACTAATTTGCTATGGTGATGATTAGAGCTCGCTTTTCCTGAAAATTTATTTATTGAGTTGATTCCATCAATAAATGCAATTTTCAGGTCAAAATTCATTGAAGTAGTACATGATAATTACGTTTAGTTAATTAGTTATTATCAATTGTAGTAAATACGTTACATTGTTAGGATACTATGTAAGCGTATTATTATCGGGCATGTGGGAATCGTGACGGTTCACTAAACATTACCAGATATCGTTAACGTGGAGTGGCGTCAGTCAGGGAATGAGCAGGAATACAGGGCTGGTATGTACTGAGACTGTATTTAGAAACATAAAAAGTAATTGACTAAATATAATGCTGAACAGGCCGTGCAGGAAAACATTAATGATTTTTGCGCATGAGATTTTACGAACATTCAAGACACCTATATGATACTCAGAACGATCTTTCGTGGATCATACACGTGCTAATATTACACGGGGAAATAACGTTTTTAATGATCATTAATTTGTAGACGGCTGGCTCTTAAGGAGCTCGACAACAGCTCTTTTGCAAGCTCTAACGCTGGACACAAATCGAAAGTGAAAAAGATAGTTTCATTCACACAATACAATCTCTGGATTTGAAAAGAGGAGATGACCCCTGTTTTTTTCCGACGTTGCTGCGAAGTCAACACCAGCTAGCTTAAAAAAAAACATTAAAAATTGTAAGAGCAATATCGCAGCTTTTTATCCTATTGGCTTAATATAAGCTATTTAATATTTTCAAGTCATATAATAACGTTTACAATAGTTTCACCCCTAACAATAGGTGTATGGAACTCTACAACATTGTTAAATAAACGATGATCTCAACTGACACATGATAAACTGTAGCTTCACACCTTCATATCGGATCTTTGTAACCGGTTCAAACCAGATCCCTTTTGTAGTTTTAACAATGATGTGTATGTCAGCTGACTATGATAAGGAGACTAGTAATCGTTCTTTTGATACTATTGCAAAGAAACAAAACAAGAGAGAACTTTTTGTAGAGTTCTGTAGTCAAAGGATAAAAATAAAGTCCTATAACTAAGGCGCCGAGCTCGTCACTTAATGTGGTTATAGCTCGGCTAAGCTATAACCACATAAGTGAATCGATCACAGGTTAAGCTGCGCTTGACGCGGTTGGTCCGAAGATGGGTGATCATCTTTGTCATAACGAGTTCCTCCGTGTTTCGGAAGGTATGTTAAATTATGGGTCCCGGCTGTTATTCCTATATCTTTGACAGTCGTTACAGGTAGTCAGAAGCTTGAAAAGTCTGACAACAAGTCTAACCAAGGGGTATCGTGTTGCCCAGATAACTGGGTTGCGGAGGTCAGATACCCTTTTCCTAAGCTGTTTTGCTCAGATTCTGGTTTTACAAGGTTAAATAAATGTATGTAGTTTTTACACTATTTTTTGTGACATGTTGGGCGCCAATAAGAATTTATAAGGAAAAGGTATGGGAAATGATTTCTTCAATTACATCTTTAGCTCTGATTACCTAAAGCCAAAGATTATATTTGTATAAATAATGACATATTTTCAACAATCTTTATTAATTTCCTTATACACCGTGATTTTTTAGTCGTCTTATAAAAGCAGCCCAGTTCATGTATCCAATGACTAGAACACGTTCATGATAAAAAATAGGTATTTATGAGATTTGAAAAAAAATTAAATGCAATTTTTATTCAATATTATGATGCAATTCGTAGTTTTTTAGAAACACAGCTCTGTTGCGAGCGCGGTCCGAGCCTTGTAACAATGGTGAGGGGCGCGGGCGGCGGCGTTTTTATCATTTTTAAGAGTATATTTCAGATTTTTCTTGTTTAATTTTTTTCGTACTTATTATCTTAAATGATGAAAAAATAAATAATCGCGCCTAGGGGTATTTTACGTCGGATACGTCATGAACTGGGCTGCTTTTGTAAGACGACGTAAATGATTGGCTACGTGACTTATTAATTACAATTGCTCTAATTAGCACAATTATCAGTGATTTAAATGTATAAGATAATGAGTATCACTCCCAGGTGTGAGACGCTCCCAATTTATATCATCCGTGTCGTATATACTTGTAAATTGTGATACTTGTGTTTTTGACTAATTATAATATTATGTTTAACTACTCGCTACAGTCAATTTCTATTATTGTGAAACATTAACAGATAAAATAATGTTATGTTGTGACGAAGATGGTTAATTATTTTTTATAAATTTAATTTGACGTAAAAAATATTAAAACGAGCTAAAATTAATCAAAGTTCTTCTCAATATACACCTCCTAAAATCATTTTTTTCATTTCGACATAATTTGGGAAAAATAAATATTTTAAACAATGTTTCGAAAAAAAACCCGTTTCATGCGACTTAGCATATTAAACTACAGGAAACAAATCAAATTGCAGACATATTTTTAAATATAATAGGTATGTATTAGGAAACACGATTTAAATAGATAAGTTATCAACAAAATGATCAGCGCATGAAACTGGATAAGAACAATACATGTTATGTTATTAGAAATAAGGTTTAATTCATTGGAATGTTTGTTTTTAACTTTCGGGTACGGAACTCTAAATATCGACCTAGTGATTATCTTACCGAATCTAAAATTCGCAGGAAGTCAATCGCATTATCACCAGAACACCTGCGTTGCACCTGCAAAGTACTGACATGTTTATTTTGGTAAAAGATATCGTTAATAGGATTGCCTTACACCTGCTAGCTGAAATATGAATTCTACTGACAAATCTGGACCTACTTACTTGTAGCAGAATTTTGGGAAAAAACAAATCGCCCGTATTTTGAGAGGCCTACAGCTTAATCGCCCTCGCGCCTCACTTAAATTGGGTGCTAATCAAATTATCGACTGCAAGAACTACCAATATTTGTTAGAGCGGCAAAAAAAAAATACTTCATCTGTGAACATTTCAACTGTCAAGCTATGACTTTCATAAAATACAGTCTGATGACAGAAGACCGTAAGTCGCGATGGGATTCCGACAGTAAAAACCTTCACTAATCGCAATGGATGACCATGCAAAATCAGCGCAAACTTCAGCGTCAAGTGAGCTCTCCATCACCTACCTTTATATTACCTACTACTGATTAAGCCCACCACACAGCTCACCGCGCGAGCACCACGCGTCGAACCCCACACATCCACGCCACCCACTATCAGACCATTATCACTTCCTGGCGTCTAGATCAGGTAGCTGTCTAGATTATTTTGTCTGATTGGTTATCGAATGCGTTTGATAACGGATTATGTGTTGTTATGCATTAAAGAATATTTGAAAGTGCATTTTGTTTTTTGTGTGCCCGGAGGGTACAAATTGAACCTAAAGTTTCAGCTGTCAGTATGACAGTATGTGCGGTAGTATGACTGGATCTTATGAACTGTTATAACTAGATTGTTGATTGTTTTACAATTGATGTATTGCTGTTATCGATACAAAAGCAATTAATAAAAAAATAGTAAATTGACGATTGATGAAAGACTTGCAAATGTCTTTAGCCTTGTGTACGGAACTTCCAGTATAGCGAGTCCGACTCGTACTTGACTGGTTTTCATTTAGTCAACATGGAGAATAATATATAATGGGTTATTTACGAAAGATTCAGATAAAAGTCTGTTGAAAATTCTCCGGGGTCACCTGTACACCTACAGGTTATGGTAAAAAAGAAGAATTCGCTTGGAAATTCAAAAAAGGCCCGAAACACTGGGTGTTTTTTTTTATTTTTAAATACTTACACTATAATCTAACTAGACTTTTGTGTCATCTAGAAATGAAAAACATTCAAAGTACATGCACGGGACTCGTGAATCTTCTGTCAATTGTTTGTCGTGAAGCCACGGGATGTCGCGAACAATGACCTATACCCACCACTCCTGCTATCCGCACAAACTCTAGACCGTTGCCGCCGTGGAAACAAGACAAGAAAACTTTCCGTATAGTACGCTATCTCTCTCCTATAGTAATCATATCATTATATTATTATTGGCCTAGTCTTTTCCCAACTATGTTGAGGTGGGCTTCCTGTCTAACCGGATTCAGCTAAGTACCAGTGTTTTACAAGGAGCGACTACCTATCTGACCTCCTCAACCCAGTTACCTGGGCAACACGATACCCTTTGGTTAAACTGGTTGACAGACTTTTCAAGCTTCTGACTACCTGTAACGACTGTCAAAGATGTATGAATAACAGCCGGGACCCACAATTTAACGTGCCTTCCGAAACACGGAATAACTCGTTATGACACAGATGGTCACCCATCTACTTACGAACCGCGTCAATTGTAGCTTAACCTGTGATCGATTTACTTATTCAGTAATAGCTTAGCCACGAACTCTACCTAGTAATCATATCATAGAGTACACAATTCAACCTAGATAGAGAAAGTGGAAGTTCCCCTGTACAACATTTAATAATAAATGTCTGATAACCTCTAAGTGTCGGTCAAGGATCAGTTTAACATTAAACTTGAATTGGGTTTAGTTACGTTAACCTCCGGTTAGTGTAACCGATCTTTATTCTAGTAACCGTATCTTTATTTTAACCTTGTTAGTTTACTGCGTGTTATTTTTGTTGATTTTCCTTGTAGAAATAAAATAGTTACATTCACTGCGAGCGGAAAACAAAAATAGCAGAGATTTTGTTTATGCTACTTATATTATAAACCCAAAAGTTTGTGTGTATGGGTGTATGGATGTTTGTTCCTCTTGCACGCAAAAACCACTGAACGGATTTAGACGAAACTTGGTACACAGGTACTTTATTACCAGGATTAACACATAGGATAGTTTTATCCCGATTTGATATTCCCGTGGGAAAAATTCCGATTTGTAGCGGGCGGACCCGCGGGCAACAGCTAGTTAATGATAAAGTATCTAGCTTCAATTGAACCAAAATCATAAAAAGTATTCAAGAATACAATTTAAACCAAATGGGAATCCTACAAATATAAATATATGTCATCACCGCTGTACTTGCAGCTAATTACTATCGTCAAATAGATAATTATCTGTTTGTTAGTCATTAATTAAAATTGTCTTATCTTGTGATTCAAGGTAGACGGCGACCTTCTATTAGGTATATGTCTAGGGAAGTCTACAGTTTAAGGAAACGTGTGCTAGTTTGATTCCGGTAGAGTTATTTACTCTGCTAGATATCTTATAGACATAAGTAAATCGGTCAAGAGCGATTCGAAATTGAGACGTTGATGGTTCCGTGCAAACAGGGGTAACGAATAACAAATGTGCCGAATGGGAAATTGGTCACCCATCTAATTGACCTTTAACGTCGATTTTGATTTTCATGGTGCCAACAGAAATACTTCATTATTTTGTGCTTTAAACTATCTAGGTTTAGCAATTCATGAGATTCCGGATGATGTCTGGCGACGGACATACTCACTAACAGCAAAACCTTAGTAATAGGCTTGCCTTTTTACCTTTTTACCTTTTACGTTACTGTACATTTGACGGCACTAGAATTTGACCCTAAATTATATTGGGAATAGGAAAAGGTGAGGTTGTAATAGAAACAACCGATTTAAGAATATTTTTTTTTTTTTTACAAATACAAATACAAATACAAATAAATACAAATACGCATTCAGAATGATCCAAAATAGGAGAAGAGAGTGCGTTATCATACGAATTATAACTATCTTACCCGGCGGTCAAAACAATATTAATTTAGCACAGAAAAATGTCTAACACACTTTCTCGATAAGACAATAACCTCACAAATAAGATAAATATCCTAAATATAGAAACCATAAGCACAAATGTATTAATAAACACATTTTATTGACAGACAAAACTATGCCAACGCGAGATAATAGTTTAAAAGTTCAAATTCATAAACAAGTGAAAATAACAAAATAATTGCGGATTTAATTAAGATGCTTGTTTTTCTTGATGTTTACCTGATAATGAGTGTGAATGACTAATATGAAATTATACTAAAACTTGTGCAAGACTTATGACTCGTAATTGAAACTATTTATATATGTTGCAAATTTAACGCGACAATTACATCGCTGTAAAAAAATATTTTCAACTAACCAAAAATGTTTTTTTACTGCGGTATGAGCGACGACAGTTCATCATCTCGGCCTATTGCCGTCCACTGCTGAACGTAGGCCTCCCCCAAAGAGCGCCAACCATCCCGGTCCTGGGCAACCCGCATCCATCCGCTGCCAGCCACCTTCTTCAAATCATCGGTCCACCGTGCCGCAGGGCGTCCTACACTGCGTTTGCCTAAACGTGGTCTCCACTCCAACACGTGTCTGCTCCATCGACCGTCTGTCCGTCTGCAGACATGGCCGGCCCATTTCCACTTCAGCGTGCTGATTCTGCGAGCAATATCGGTAACTTTGGTTCTCTGGCGAATGCCTTCGTTACGAATTTTATCCACCAGAGATACCCCGAGCATCGCTCTTTCCATCGCACGCTGAGCAACCTTGAATTTATGGACCAGGCCCACGGTGAGTGTCCACGTTTCAGCTCTATACGTCATTACGGGTAGGGCGCACTTGTTAAAGACCCTGGTCTTAAGGGATTGTGGGATCGACGATTCAAAGATATGACGCAGCTTCCCGAATGCTGCGACGACAGTTATATTCGTTTAATAAGTTACGTAACAGCTCTCACAGCTTCACGAATGCCGCGGTAGATAACATTAAGGCAAATAAATGTTTGATTGAAAAACAAGTTTAAAATTTCATGAAAGAAGTGCAATGTTTATCTGTTATTAATTAAAAACAAGAAAGAAATAAAGAATTCTTCAAATTTCTGTTGCTAAATTACTTCAACAGAATAACTTTCAATAAAACTGGTCAGTTTATCAATCTTTTTTAGAATTCTGTACCTAAATCTAACCCAATTATTATTTTGG